>NC_067474.1:168299333-168386833 GCF_947179515.1 Apodemus sylvaticus
CAAAGTGACTGGTTATAAAATCAACTCAAGCAAATCAGTAGCCTTCCTATACTCAAAGGATAAGCAGGCTGAGAAAGAAATTAGAGAAATGACACCCTTCACAATAGCCACAAACAATATACAGTATCTTGGTGTGACTCTAACCAAACAAGTGAAAGATTTGTATGAGAAGAACTTCAGGTCTCTGAAGAAGGAAATTGAAGACCTCAGAAAATGAGAAAATCTTCCATGCTCTTGGATTGGCAGGATTAATATAGTTAAAATGGCCATCTTGCCTAAAGCAATATACAAATTCAATGCAATCCCCATCAAAATCCCAACTCAGTTCTTCATAGAGGTAGAAAAAGCAATTCTCAAATTCATCTGGAATAACAAAAACCCAGCATAGCTAAAACTATTCTCAACAGTAAAAGAACTTCTGGGGGAATCAGTATCCCAGACCTCGAGCAATAATACAGAGCGATAGTGTTAAAAACTGCATGGTATTTGTATAGTGACAGGCAGGTGGATCAATGGAATAGGACTGAAGACCCAGAAATGAACCCACATACCTATGGTCACTTGATCTTCGACAAAGGAGCTGAAAACATCTAATGGGAAAAAAGATAGCCTTTTCAATAAATGGTGCTGGTTCAATTGGAGGTCAGCATGCAGAAGAATGCGAATTGATCCATTCTTATCTCCTTGTACTACGCTCAACTCCAAGTGGATCAAGGACCTCCACATAAATCCAGACACACTGAAACTAATAGAAAAGAAACTGTTGAAGACCCTTGAGGACATGGGTACAGGGGGAAAATTCCCGAACAGAACACCAATGGCTTATGCTCTAAGATCAAGAATTGACAAATGGGACCTCATAAAATTACAGTTTCTGTAAGGCAAAGGACACTGTCAAAAGGACAAAACGGCAACCAACAAATTGGAAAAAGATCTTCACCAACCCTACAATCGACAGAGGGCCAATATCCAATATATACAAAGAACTCAAGAAGTTAGACCCCAGAAAACCAAATAACCCTATTAAAAATGGGGCACAGAGTTAAACAAAGAATTTTCACTTGAAGAACTTCGGATGGCTGAGAAGCACATTAAATGTTCAACATCATTAGCCATTAGGGAAATACAAATAAAAACAACCCTGAGATTTTACCTCACACCAGTCAGAATGGCTAAGATCAAAACTCAGGAGACAGCAGGTGTTGGCAAGGATGTGGAGAAAGAGGAACACTCCCCCACTGCTGCTAGGATTGCAAGCTGGTACAACCACTCTGGAAATCAGTCTGGCAGCTCCTCAGAAAACTGGGCATGACACTTCTGGCGGACCCTGCTATACCACTCCTGGGCATATATCCAGAGGATTCCCCAGCATGTGATAAGGATACATGCTCTGCTATGTTCATAGCAGCCCTATTTATAATAGCCAGAAGCTGAAAAGAACCCAGATGTCCCTCAATAGAGGAATGGATACAAAAATGTGGTATATATACACAATTCAGCCACTAGAAACAATGAATTCATGAAATTCTTAGACAAATGGGTGGAGCTGTAGAACATCATCCTAAGTAAGGTAACCCAATCTCAAAAGAACACTCATGGTATGCACTCACTGATAAGCAGATATTAGCCTAGAAGAGTGGAATACCCAAAACACAATCCACATATCAAATGATGTCCAAGAAGAAGGAAGGAGTGGCCCCTGGTTCTGGAAAGGCCCAGTGCAGCAGTGTAGAGTAAGAACAGGGAAGTGGGAAGGGGTGTATGGGGGAACAGGTGGAGGGAAGAGGGCTTATGGGACTTTCGGGGAGGGGAGATCCAGAAAAGGGAAATCATTTGAAATGTTAAAAAAAAAAAATTGTGTGTGGTTTTTTTTTTTTGAAGAAAGCAAAGTTCCAGAGTTCTCACTACAGAGATCCATCCAAACAGAAAGCAGCCTCCCCCCCCCCCCCCACACACACACAGACACACAGCAAATTCCAAGCAGGGAGGCAGGCACAGCATGTGGCCTCAGAGAAGGCCGGCCCTGTGGAAGCTGAGTTTAGAGGGACCAGGAAGAGGCTCAGGGAGCGAAGGAGTCTCCATGCACACATAAGGACTGGGTTTGGATCCTCAGGCGTCAGTAACCTCAAGTGCCAGTATGTGCTTGGCATCCCAGCACTGGGGAGGTGGAGACAGAAGGAAGGGCTGGAGAGATGGCTTAGTGGTGAGAGCACTAGCTACTCTCAAGAGGACCCAAGTTCAGTTCTCCACACCCATATCCGGTAAGCTCATAACTGCCTGTAACTGGTTCCAGGGGATCCAGCTTCCTGGGGCACTGTATTCATGTACACACACTGCCTGCCTCTCCATACACATAATTAAAAATAAAAGTAAACATAAAAATAGTAAGGTAGAGAGTGGTGGAGGAGTCACCCAGTGTCATCTCTGGTCTTCACAGGCACACATGCAGGTCACATGTGCCTACACATATCCTTGCATGTCTGTAAGTTTATACAAAAAATAAAAGCTTTTATTTTCTTTCTTTGATTCCTGTGCCCCCCAAGTATTTATTCTTTGTAGATATGATGGAGAACCATGCCGCAAACTTGACGTGAGTGTGAAGACAGTGAGTGAGTGTGAAGACAGTGAATGTGAAGACAGTGAGTGTGAAGACAATGTGAAGACAGTGAGTCAGAAGACAGTGAGCATGTGAAGACAGTGTGAAGACAGTGAGTGAGTGTGAAGACAGTGAGTGGGAAGACAGTGAGCATGTGAAGACAGTGTGAAGACAGTGAGTGAATGTGAAGACGGTGAGTGAGTGTGAAGACAGTGAGTGTGAAGACAATGTGAAGACAGTGAGTCAGAAGACAGTGAGCATGTGAAGACAGTGTGAAGACAGTGAGTGTGAGACAGTGAGTGTGAAGACAGTAAGCATGTGAAGACAGTGTGAAGACAGTGAGTGTGAAAACAATGTGAAGACAGTGGGAAGACAGTGAGCATGTGAAGACAGTGAGAAG
The DNA here is from genome assembly GCF_947179515.1 of Apodemus sylvaticus. NCBI lineage: Eukaryota > Metazoa > Chordata > Mammalia > Rodentia > Muridae > Apodemus > Apodemus sylvaticus. The sequence goes on from NC_067474.1 coordinate 168,302,330, forward strand.
ACAGTGAGTGTGAAGACAGTGATTGTGAAGACAATGTGAAGACAGTGAGTGGGAAGACAGTGAGCATGTGAAGACAGTGTGAAGACAGTGAGTGTGAAGACAATGTGAAGACAGTGAGTCAGAAGACAGTGAGCATGTGAAGACAGTGTGAAGACAATGAGTGAGTGTGGAGACAGTGAGTGTGAAGACAGTGAGTGAGAAGACAGTGAGTGGGAAGACAGTGAGTGGGAAGACGAGTGAGTGTGAAGACAGAACCTCAGTTGAACTATTGCCTCCCTCAAACTGGCTTATGGGCAAGCCTGTGGGGCGTTTTCTTGATTTACGATTGTTGTGGGGATGTCTGGCCCACTGCTGGTGGTGCCACCTCTGGCAGGAGGTCCTCGGTGTATCAGGAAGCTAGCTGAACAGAGGCATAGCTGAGGAAGTCAGTAAGCAGGCTTCCTCTGTGTTCTTGGCTTCAGGTTATGGTCTCCAGGTTCCTTCCGCAAGCTTCCACCCCTTTAGGGAACAACTGTTCTTCCCCACATTGCTTTGGGTTAGTTTTTGCAACAGTGATAGAAAGCAGACGGTAATGCTGGGTAGCAAGATGATGCAGAAAAATCCACTCAAGGCATCTTAGAAAAAGGCACACGGGAGACCATTCGAGGGCTGTTTGGCAATGCACCTGCCTTACATACTAGTTTATGACTAGAAGGAAAGCAACCCCATTCCACACACAGTACCTAAGCAGGAAACAGCTTAGTTTCATGTGGATTTAATTACAAAAGACAAAACCAAGCAATAGCCACCAGCTTCCTGCTGGTCCTGTGGCTATTGCCCCCTTGTGTCTAGTGACGGATAAGATTTCATCGTGCAGATATATGGCATAGTTTTCATCCCCCAGCTTTGACTTAAGAACAAAAACAAACCAAAAACCAAAAAAAAAAAAAAAAAAAAAAATCTGAGCTACCTCACTCCTGGTGATCCAGGGATGAGTATCTCTAAGGTATTTACTTGGGTATACATTGGGAAAATTTTTTACTGTGAACATATTCAGCTTTAAAGAACAACGGCTTTCAAAATGCCCCTGCATGGTGGAACCAGAGAGATAGCTACTTGTTGCCTTTTCAGAGGACCCCAGTTCCATTCCCAGCAAGCACCACAAGGTGGTTCACAACCATCTGTCACACCAACTGCACAGTATCAGATGCTCTCTCTTGGCTTTCGTGGGTATCTGCACCTATGTGCGTACACACAGACAAAGATGCACAAACAAGATCTTTTGGCTGATCAGATTTCTAGGACCACAGCAACATCAGCCCATTAAGTAGCTGCTGCTGCTGCTGCTGCTGCTGTTGCTGCTGCTGGGTGAGATGCCACCCTCTGTCCTGCTTGGCATTCGAGTGAATTCTACAGTGTTTAGTCACTATCTTTGCTGACTGTGCAGGTATCTCTGTCTGCTTTGGGGACAGGGTGGTCCCTGTCCACTCCTCTTTCACTATTAATTCATTTCTATTTTTATCTATTCTATCTTATTTTATCTATTGCCTAGATGTAAAGAACTTCACAGATTCCACACATCCACACCTCACACTTTCAGTTACATAAGCTGAAAACGTTTTCTTTCTGTCTTTGGCTGCCTTTAGCATGCATTTTCAAGAGCGGAAGTTTTGATTGCAAAGCCACTAAAGTGATCAACCTTTTTGAAAACACTGGATGGAAGAATTCTATTTTAAGATCCCTTCCCTTATCTCGGAGCACGTGTATCCTTGGTGTTTAGTTTTAAATAATCTTAAGCTTTGATGTTTTTTTTAAAAGCTTGCAATACATTAGGAACCAGCCTGGATTTTAACATGGGAAGGCATCCCATTTTACCTTTAAAAATGAAAGTAACTGTGTTAGTTACTTAGAAGAAGCTGTGACCAAAATAACTGAGAACACAACTTAGAGGTAGAGGGTCTGCTTTGCTTATGGCTTGCAAGGATTCTGTCCTGGTTGCTTGACCCCAGCAGCTTGGGTAGAACAGCATGACAGCTGGTGCATGGGGTGGAAGAAGCTTACTGCTTCATGGTGGACAGGGAGAGACTGAGGTCCAGATTCAATCTTCAAAATCATATATCCCCAGTGACCAGCTTTCCCCATCAAGGTCCCATCTCCCAAATTTTTTTAGCACGTCTTATAGGGGCTCTACCCACTAGGGTCCATGTGCTCAACACTTGACCTGGGGAATCTGTGTTTCATAGATTCATCAAACCAACCAACTGTGTGGGTCCCATCCACGAGAAGCCCCTCCTTATTGTTCTTGGTCTATTTCTGTTGCCATGATAAAACACCACCCCAAAGCTCGGTGAAGAAAGGATTTGTCTGGCTTATGGGTTACAGTTCGTCATGGAGGGAAGCCACGGTGAGAACTCAAGGCAGGAACCTGGGCTCAGGAACTGAAGCGAAGGCCATGGAGGAACACTGTTTGCTGGCTTGCTTCCAAGCTCCTTGTCAACTACCTTCCTTATGCAACCCAAACCCAATGACAATAGCAATCAAAATGTGCTCAACCTGATTGAGTCAATTCTTCAACTGAGGTTCCCTCTTCCCAAGTAAGTCAAATAGACAACCAAGATTAGCTAAGACATGGCCTGTCCTCTGGCCTACCCACATTCTCTTCACCTGAGGCTCTCCCTGGGATTTCTGCACACCTTCACATAGGGCAAACTCATCAACATCTGTGGCAATGTTGGGCTGCCTTCCTTGTAGGTCCCTGGTGGACAGACTTTGACGCCGTCAGGACACACCTTCTCTTCCGTTCTTCATCTCCCCTGTTATTCTTGTTCTTTCACACTTGTGAAGAAATCTTAGAATCAATTTGTCAGGATCCACAGAATTCTTATTAGAATTTGGATTAGGGACCGTTGCATCTGCCGACCAATTTTGGGAAGACTGACAGATTTTATGAGCTGGGATTTTCTGCTAAGAACATGGACATGTGGCATCCAAAAATAAGAACCTATTACCAAGTAAGGGTAGAAAATAACAACGCTTCTGAGAAAGGCTTTTAATAGGAATATTCTACAGGCAGGCAGGCCAGCAAAACCAAAGAGGCTTCACCGGAACTCCTGCTCTGGCAGGGAAATGAGGAAGCCTCCTTGAACTAGATTACTTGTCTCGCTGCCATGTCAATTCTCTGACCAGAAGGCGGTCCAGGCATGGAAGGGTTTGTTTAGCAGGATGGTTTGAGAGAGAGTCCGGTCCATCCAGATGAGGAGGGCAGGGCAGAAGTGAGAGAGTTGGCCCACCTTCCGCAATCAGGAAGCCAGAGAGGGACGCATGCTGGTCATCAGCTGCCTTTCCTCAGTCTTCCTTTTATTTCATCAGGGATTTGGATTCCATGTGCTGGTGCCTCCCAGATCAAAGGTGGCCCATTTCTCCCCAGATCAACTTCTCTCAAAATGCTGTAACAGAAATGGCCAGAGGTGTGTCTCCTAGGTGTATCCAAGTTCAGTCAAGTTGACTCTGATTACTGTTTTTGTTGAATTCTGCTGCTGTGATAAACGTCTTCTACTCACAAGTGATAGTTGATTGTTGAGCAAAGTTAGGGCAAGAAATCCTGGGAGGGTCAACGAAGGGATATGCTGGCTGGCTACTTCATCCTCTGACTCATGCTCAGATAGCTTCCTTATGTAGATCAGGAGCACCTGCCTAGGGCTTGGCACTGCCGCCCACGGTGGACCCGCTCTTCTTACGTAATCAACAATCAAGGCAATCTCTCACAGACATGGCCACAGGCCACTCTGGGCAATTCATCAAGAAAGTTTTCTCCAATGACTCTAGACCAAGTCAAGCTGGCAGTTAAAGTTAAAGAAGAATACAAACCATCCCTCTCCTCACACAAAAGCAACATGACTGACAAGAGAAAAAGAGACAGATGGATGACAGACCCCACAGTAAGATGGATTCCTCAGGATGAGCCACCCAGGGGAGTGGGAAATACCGACTGGAACATGCTGAGAGAAAATGGCCCACCCTAGGAAAGACTCCACTCTAGGAGCCACAAAAGCAACTGAGTTTTTCCATACACCTTAAACTCAAAATGTATCACATTGTAAAAATATTTTATTTTACTATTTGTGTGTAAGTGCACCCGTGTGTGTGTATGCACATGTGTATGTGCCTGTGCATGCCTGTGCATGTGGGTGCGTATGTGCATGCATGTGTGCACATGTGTTCACATGTACTAAATGCATGCAGATGTCCACTGGAGTAGAAGACAGCATCAGATCCCCTGGAACTGATGTTGCAGGCCAACTTGTGTGTCCTGGACCTTGAACCTAGGTCGTCTGGAAGAGTTAGCCAGCGCCCTTAACAGTTGAACCATCTCTTCAACCTCTCATTTCATTTTAACACAGGTTTTCAACATACAAATGTCCATACCCACAAATTCCACATCTTTGGATTTAAATGTCTGTAGAAAAAGATCTGAAATACTCTTCTTTCTGTGCCAAGCACAGACACTCTCCTTTATATAGTTATTTAGTCTTTACCAGGTGCATCCAACATGCAGCCCACAGTCTACACGTGGCTACAAACACTATGAATACAGCTTGTCGGTCACAAGTGGTTGAACACAGTCCAAACCATTAACTTACTTAAAACAGGAGGCTGTATTTTTGCACTTTCTTTTTGGCAACTCACTAGCACTGTTCCCAAATGAACTCTGTAGACAGAGATAGTGAGCTGCAGTGTCTGCAGCTCTGATACTCCTGAAGTTCAGATATTCCTGAAGCTCAGATACTCCTGAAGTTTAGATACTCCTGAAGCTTAGATACTCCTGAAGTTCAGATACTCCTGAAGCTCAGATACTCCTGAAGCTCAGATACTCCTGAAGCTCATATACTCCTGAAGTTCAGATACTCCTGAAGCTCAGATACTCCTGAAGCTCAGATACTCCTGCAGCTCATATACTCCTGAAGTTCAGATACTCCTGAAGTTCAGATACTCCTGAAGTTCAGATACTCCTGAAGCAATGCATCACAACACGTTCTACAGTACTGCTTTCTGTGTAAGGTCTTGTAGGAAATCCACACATTACAGAAGGTACATGGAGTGTTGTGTAGGTCACATGCAGATGTGATGCTATTTAATATGAAATGCTCCTGCATCTGTGGGTAATGCTATTTGCAGGGGCACTAGAGAGTAGTGCACGTGTGTGTGTGTGTGTGTGTGTGTGTGTGTGTGTGTATCTATGCATTTTAAACTCTAGCCCCGAATGTAGCACAAATTCAGAAATTCAAATAAAAAAATCTATCCCAATACTGTATTAAGGCAAACCAACAGATATTCAAAATAGCAAAAATTATACCAACAGAAGATTTATAATTTTCAACATAAAATATTAATCCAATACCAAATAATCTGTCCCAGAAACATACATGCAAGTACCATAAACAGACAGTGAGTTATGTTTAAGAATATATATGTATATACTTATAGGCAGTAGCCACAGAGGATGACTGGTGGTGGGAAGTTACAGGACTGTAAACTCATCTGTTTGCCCCCAATTTAAAGCCAATTACTAGTTGATTATAATTTGGATGTAAATATGCCAAACTTCTGGAAGACAACAAACCTTACAAAATAATGATGTTGCCATAGAAATCCTAAGGAGCGAAAGGGAGCAGTGTGGGAGTGAGGGGAATGCACCACAGGCCGGATTCTCTCAGTCCTCCTCAGAAGAAGTTCTTCCTGCAGCGGGCACAGGTTCATAAAGCTGGAGTCTGTCTTCAGGGACACCAGGACTCCTGCCAGGGGCATCCAGAAAAGTGTCCTGGGAAACTTTATGTGGGAGGTTTTCTCAAATGAGGCAGCAGTGATGGTTGCACAGGAGGGACAGGTGATGTGTCATTGAAGTGATTCCTCCAAGACAGATAGATAGATGGTAGACAGAGATAGGTAGATAGATGGTAGATATAGATAGATAGATGGTAGCTAGATAGACAGATGATAGGGATAGATAGATAGATAGATAGATAGATAGATAGATAGATAGATAGACAGATAGACAGACAGACAGATAGATAGATACATAGATACATAGATAGATGGATAGATGGATGGATAGATAGATGGATAAAAATAAACAGAAGATTGAAAGATGGATAGATAGGTATATAGAGAAAGATAGATAGGTGGGCAGGTAGGAAGAAAGTGAGAGAGAACTTTCATCTTAAGTGTATTTTGCAAGTGTTCCCCTCATTTTGAAATTTACATCTCTATTTCCCCTTGTCCTTTGAAACTTTGTGCATGCTTTGATCGTATTCTTCCATTCCTCCAACTCCTCTCCGATCTACCTTCTTCTCTATTCACGTCTGTGTTGTCTGGTTTTTAAAATAAACCCATAGACCTGTAAACATTACAGACGGTTGCCAGTGCTCTTGGCTACTCTCCAGAACTTGACAGCAACACTCTGTTGCTGAAAATATATGGACTTCAGTATCAGAACATGGACAAAACAAGCTTATACTAACCTGGAACCTTCATCCCTACTGGCTATATACACATACCTTATATGCACACACATACACACATGCACTCATACACAGACATGCATGCATGCACACAGGTATACACACATGCACAGATATGCATATGTATACAGACACACACTCACACACAGACATGCATACACAGACGCATAAACAAAGACACGAGCACAAACAAATATACACATATGCACACATACACACACATACATGTATACACACATGCATACACATATATACACATGAACATACAAAGATGCACACAGACAAAAACACACATACACACATGCATACACTGCACACATGCACACACTTTCAAAGTCCTATGCCTCAGTGAAATGGTTGACTTGACCATGTCATCATATACAGTCATTCCTTTCCCACCTGTAGTGATGGGCACTGCCTCACATCAGCACAGGCACTTACACTGTGAAACACACTTTACTATGAGGATTAACCGCTCTGGTACTGGTTCATGTCTTTGCAGCACTGCAAACCTGAATTCAGTATTATTTATGAAAAGTGTTCACCATGAGGCAGACTGCTTCCTGCTTGATCGACAGGAGCCTCCCTCTGCTCTTGCTCCGTGTTCCTTAATCACACCATTTCCTCCCTTGTTTGACTTTCATATTGTTTTTGCCCCAGCAGTGACAGGCAAGAGTGCAGGCTTGTTGTAGGCTCTGGATGTGTGTGCGTGCCCTCTGTGCTGTTTGTGAACCGCACAGTCTGATGCTGCATTCTCAGAGCTCACCCATCTCCAAGCAATCGTGACTAGAGAAGTCCTTGCTTGATGCCCGCCCGCCCCTTCTGCAGTTCAGTGACTACTGGATTTGTAGAGAGTGTCTAGGGCTGAGACGGAGCAATGCTCCAGCCTTGCTAGATGACACAAGGTAAGTGCTATCTTGTCACCACCATTGATCTGTTCCTACAGTGTCTCTCCAACTGTCATTCTCTCTTATCTTGACTGCCTTTGTGTAGAAGGCCCAGCTTTGGGAAGTGAGCCACAGACCTCCCTTGTCACCTGTCATGGCTGCAGTCTAGCTCCTGTCTCCCTTTTGCACTACAGCCATCTCCACCCTCCCCTGCCTCTGCCCCTGCTGCTCCCTGCTCACTCTTGACTCGCCACAGCCTGAGTCCTGCCTTTCCATCTCTCTTCCTGCTTCTGCCTTCTGTTCCCCACCTCAATCCCTTTGTTCATTTCCCCTTTTGAGAGTGTGTTTCCACACAAGGGCCCAAGAGGTGGGAAGAGCACCCGAAGAAAGCACAACTCTCAGTCTTCTTGATTTTCCTTATCCCCAGGCTGAAGGAGGTTTGCTGGGAATGAGCAGAGGCTCCCGGGAATGTAATGAATGACCTCAGATGCAATGGCTGTGGCTTGAGTTTGTGTCCAGAAAGCAAGGGAAAGGGGAGTGGTGGGAGTTTCCTAAAGATCAACCTGGGGGGACCCAGGAGACTAAGCAACCCTCTTTCTACCCAGCAGCTACAGGATGCACACAGTAGGGGCTGCACACAGTGGTGTCCACCTCTGGAGCAGAGGAGATATCAACCACTACACTAAGGAGTTCCAGATATGTCTGGAGAAAGTTGGCATTGCAGGAGGGGCAGGAGCCAGTAAGAGACTGGCCTGTCACTGGGGACACAGATGGGCACAAAGAGAATGACCACAGAGTAACAGAGGCTGTGTCCAAGGAACACTCTCTGTAGAAAAAAGGTACAACCATTTTCAGAGACAAAGGGGGACCTGTTGGGGAGGCACAGTGGGCCTCTGGCATTCCATCTGGAAGAAATTTCTTTCTCTGTCACCCAAGAAATCAGAATAAATAAGCGCTTTGCGGGAGCCAGGGCCTCGAGGAACCCATGAACTTCATGGACAGGTTGTGGGAATCACTAATGGTGTGGGCGGCACAGTCCTATCAGCCAGTGGTGATCACACCTCCATGCTGAGTTCACACTTTCTAGGTGTGATCTGGGCATTGAGACAGACAAAGATACATCAGAGGGAACCCTGGTTTGTCAAAATAATATACAGGGTGGATTTCTATTGCCTGTCGGGGATGAAAGGCCATTCTTGGGGTACCACTGGGAAGAACATTCCTGAGTTCCCAGATGGGTATCAGAGATTCGTCTCAGTGTTCACTGAACTTCCGAGGTGCAGGGTCAGGCTTTTGGACTGACACTGGTGAGAGAGAGAGAGGCTGAAAACTTTAGGAAAATGACAGTCACATGTTTAGGACTCTGCAAATTCTCCTGGAAAATTTGAAATAAGAAGAAGAGGAGGAGAAGGAGGAAGAGGAGGAGGAGAAGGAGGAGGAGAAGGAAGGAGGAAAAGGAGGAGGAGGAAGGAGGAGGAGGAGGAAGGAGGAAAAGGAGGAGAAGGAAGGAGGAGGAGGAGGAAGGAGGAAGAGGAGGAAGGAGGAAGAGGAGGAGAAGGAAGACAGTGGAGACTGAAATCCTGGACACCCACATGTGCACACATGCACACATATACACACAGACTTATACTTGCATACACACTTACACACATGCACAAGTACATACAGACACATGTGCACACACATGCACAAGTACATATAGACTCACATCTGCACACACTCACATACACAGAGGCTCACACTTATACACACTCAAACATGTGCACACACATGTACAAGTACACACAAATTCACACATTGCACATATGCAGGATGCATATCTGAATCCAGGACAGATCCCTGGTGTGGAGCTATGTTTATGAATTTTCTGCTCATTCTCCACTCCTCTTCATAAGTCAGTGAGAGTTTTAGTGTTCCAGATAAGATGCATCAGATATTTTATTCAACCTTTTTTTGAACCCTACTAGGAGTGTGTGTGTGTGTATGCATGAGTCTGTGTGTATTTGTGTATGTGTGTGTGTGCACACATGTATGTGTCTATGTGTGCACATGTGTGAGTCTGTGTATATGAACATGCACATGTGAGTCTATATTTTTGTGTATGTGTAAGTGTGTACACATGTATGAGTCTGTATATTTGTGTGCACAGGTGAGAGTCTGTGTATATATGTGAGTATGTGCACAGGTGAGAGTCTGTGTATATATGTGAGGGTATGCACATGTGTGAGTTTGTGTGTAAGCATGTATGTGTACATGTGTGAATCTGTGTGTACTTGTATATGTGTATGAGTGTGTGCACATGTGTGTGTATAAGTATGAGTCTGTGTGTATGTGTGTGTCAATATGTACTTGTGCATGTGTATGCACATGTGTCTGTGTGTACTTGTACATGTGTGTGAGTGTGCACAAATGTGAGTCTGTGTGTATATATGTGCATATGTACAATGTGTGAATTTGTGTGCACTTGTACATGTGCGTGCACATGTGTGAGTGTGTATAAGTGTGAGCCTGTGTGTATGTAAGTGTGTGCAGATGTGAGTCTATATGTACTTGTGCATGTGTGTGCACATGTGTCTGTATGTACTTGTGCATGTGTGTGTGTGCAAGTATAAGTCTATGTGTATATGTGTGCATGTGTGCACATGTGTGAGTCTATGTGTACTTGTGTGTGTGTGTGCGCGTGCCTGTGAATATGAAGGATTGAGGTCAACCTCAAATTTCATTCCTCATGTGTCATCCCCATTTTTGTTTTATGTTTTGTTTTGTTTTGATTTGATTTTGAGGCAGACTCTCTCATTAGCCTGGATCTCATTGAGTCATCAGTGGGCAGTGAGGCCAGGGATTTGTCCATCTCCATCTTCCAAGCATGGAGATTTCTTATGGAGGTGCTGTGGTTCAAACCCAACTCCTCATACTTGTGAGGCAAGAACTTTACCTATGGACCTATCTCCTCACCGTAGAGCCTGGATGTCAACCAGCAGACACCTCTGTAGAGATACGTAAGATGGGTATCTTACAAATTCAGCAATCCTAACCTGGGCGAGACTATTACTTCCATTTTACAAATAAAGAAATGGAGACCCAGAGATGAAGAGTTGTGGAGTTGGGTAGTCTTCTCCCAATCCTGTGCTGCAGGCCACCATCTCAGGTGCAGGGAGGGAGGACCTAATCTCTGAGCCAGGCCTCAGGGGTGAATCCCAGAGCCCAGTGTACAAGGTACAGCCTCCCCCACCCCCAGTGTTTAACTGGCACGTAGCAAAATGGCTGCAAAGAGCTAGGAGTGATTTGTTTCTCACGGCGACTTCATGCCCGCACCTGAGAGTCCAGAAATAATAGGATTCCAACCAGATCACAGCGTTGCAGGCACTTGCTCTACACGCAACAGATGCCTTTGGAGTCTGCAATATTTCCCACTGTTGGAGCTGAAAAAGCAATAACTAATAAGGCTCTCACATTTGCATAGCAATTGAACACTGCACGGCAGAATGCCTGTGTGTCTTTCCTCCCCAGGATTCAGTGTCGCTGGCTGAATCTTTGGGACGTTTGCTTACCACCTCCAGGATGCTATAGAAAGCAAATATTTAGACGACACGAACATTATTCAGTTTTAGAACATTTTTTTCCTTCAGAAAAATAAATGTTACGTAAAGCAGATGGTGCTCTGGTCTCTGCTCAGCTCGGGAGCCTCTGTAATTTATTTTTACACTCTTTGTGTGATGCTGTCTTTACAGAAACCCCTCATGGCAAGCACAGATGTGGGAGAGGCTCTGGCCGCTGTTTCTTTCTCTCCTCCTGCTGATGAAGGACTGTACAGAAGAAAGCTAATCCCAAACAAAACCTACTTTGGGTTAGCTTTTATATAAATAATAAAAACAAAAAACAACCCAAAGCCTTCACATTAAAACTCCAAGGGCTGCCTCTGTGCTTGGTCACCCCAGACGTCCATAAGCCCTGGGTGCTGGTGAGAGAGTGGGCATTTGTTCCAGTCTGAGGAAACTCCATGTGTTTGGAAATTTCTGATATGACATGGGTGGTGATTTATGAGGCCTCTGCCATTTTGTACTTTGTCAGCATTAACTTAGAGTAAGGATTCTGTTGAGACGCACAGGATTTGTGACACGAACTGTAAATTTCAGAACCTATGAGCTTTATCCAATTTCATCCAAATTTGTGAACTGGGAGGAGGAGAGTGGGGTGGAGACAAAGGAAACTGGAACCTGGGCGCTCAGGGCTGCAGAGAACGCACCTACCCAAATCCGTGTCGCCACCCTTTGGAGAGAGCATGTAGCAAGATAAGCTGCTCAGTTGTGAGGAGGTGCATTTAATTTAATTTTGCCTCCATGATTATTTGAAGAATGGTTACAGGAAGATTAAGCTGTAAAAGAAATGGCGTTCACAAATGGCAAAGGGACGCAGCGATCCATCAATCCTGCGGGCTGCCGGGCACCTCGACTCCACTTCCTTCTACTTCATTATTAATAAGAATGACTAATCGCAGCCAGGCTTCCCACACAGCTCTGAGTTCCGCATCTCAAGATCCTGTCACAATATTAACCTCCTCACGAGTGAACCTTTGTAATTCCAAAGTTCAAGTGAACTGAGCACAGGGGGTGAGCTGTGAGCCTGCCAGGGACCAGGATGCACTGGGTTGGGTTGTGTACCCTGCACCTCAGCTTCCTGCCTCCAGCCTGAGTAGGTGCTGGACTCTGGCCCCAGGGGAACACTCTATGGGCAGCCATCATGGGGACAGAGTCAGAGGATCTGTCTGGAAGCCCTGTGCTTTCACTGTCCAAGATTCTGTAGGATCCACAGTTTGATCCAGAGTGAGGGTTGATGGGAGATAAAGACCATAAGAGTCCCTTATGATAAGAGGCATATGCCAGGCAGTGCTTAGAAGGTGACACCATAAATTCTCAGCTCCTATTTGCAGAAGGGGCAGCCTCCTCCTGCCTTGCTTACACAGGTATCCTAAAGATCAGATAGGAACCAGCAGACATTTATCTTTCGTGGGCTGGCTGTCTCAGAGACAATTGGTTCTATGACAAAGCCAAGTAATGACCAGGACTTTACTCCCCATTCCCATATCTGAGCTGAGTGTAGGAAAAAAATATGGTAAGAATCTACATTATTGAAAATATATTTAAAAATCTGAAGACCTCAAATAAGTGTGAGGGGAAGCCTCTCTGGACTTATTCATTCACCTTCTTACCAACCCACCTAGCCGCCTGTTTATCTACCCACCCACCTCATACAGAAAATACAGCTGAACATATGTGGTGTGCCAGGCAGCACTCCGGGCACTAGGATGAATGTGAACAAAACTATATCTTGTGTGGCTCACTTGGAGGGGAGACAGTAACAGAACAGAGTAGACTGAGGACTGTCGGGCTCTGTGGCCCCTGAGAACCTTCCTCCTGACCCAGGGAGCATAAATGACCAGAATCTGCTGACGAGCTTTAATCTCAGCCCATGTCTGCTTCTAGGCCTGGTTGGAGCTCAGATAGTTCCCAGGCCTACTTCCTGGGGGGATGGATCCTGTGCCAAAGTAACCCAAGACTTCTAAGCAGCCTTGGCCTTCAGCCAGGACCCCTGCTCCCCCTCACTGGGGTTGGACTTACATCACGTCTGACCCTTACTTGACTTTTGGGGATCCACTCCAAGTTTTCTTAACTGCCATTCCCATTATGACCTAAAAACTCTGCCTACTCAGTTCTGCTTCCTGTCTACTTGTTGAACCCAGGCAAATGAAGATGGTTTGCAGAAAAGCAAAGCAGTGGAGAGAAAGAGAGGGTCATGGCTCCGTGGTTCCAAGTAGCTGGCCATTTGAGTATCTGAAGCCAGAGAGCTCTTAGCATGAGTGGTGGGGGCTTGGCAGAGACAAGAGCCTGATGCCATGGGAGCAGAGCCCGTGAGGGGAAGGCCAGTGACCAGGAACAAGAGGCAGCAGGGGCCAGATCTGGAAAGGCTTTTAGATGGTGGCAAGGAGCCCAGAGCCCTCTGGAAGGAAGCAGAAACCATTGAAAGGTGTGAGGCAAGAGTGTAGCTGTCACTCTCCCTCACCACTGGCTGAGAAGTAACTGCACGGAGAGAGGGACCCCCACAGGAATATAACTCTTATGTGAGTTATAAGGGAAATGGGGGGTGGCTTGGATCAGGCTGTTAATCCCAGATATGGGGAGAGGGATGTGGAGTCTGTGTCTGACAAATGGAGCCAGCCACATCCATGTGGTTGATTGTAGAGTATTGAAGATGTCCCAGGACCAGACCACACTCATCATTATGGAGGGCACTTAGGGATCTGTGAGCTTTAGAGGCCACCATGACTTTTCTGGAAAGTCTTACCAAGATCCCCCTCACACATGATGCCAGATGCTTTTCTTACTGTGGTAAAAGACCTGACCCAGGCAACTTATAAAAGAAGGCTGTGTTCAGGTTAGCAGATTGAGGGTACAGTCCATCATTGTCTTAGTAAGATTTCCACCGCTGTGAACAGACACCATGACCAAGGCAACTCTTATGTAGGACAACATTTAACTGGGGCTGGTTTAGGGTTTTAGAGGTTTGGCCCATTATCATCATGGCAGGAAGCATGGCAGCATCCAGGCAGGCATGGCACTGGAGAAGGACTTCTATACCTGCAAGCAGTCAGGAGGAGGCTGTCTTCTGCACTGGGAAGAGCCTGAGCATAGCAGCCTCAAATCCCACTCATGCAACAATACACTTTCTTTACCAAGGCCACAACTTTCCACACCATCTCCAAGCCACTACAACTAGGCTTCACCAATAGCCGCTCATAAGTTTTCTTCATGGTGCCAGGCCTCAGCATCTTTGCATGACCCCATTAGTCCTGGGACATCAACTACTATTGAGGCTGCACCTTCACCAATGGCCTCCCATGGCCTCTCACAGTGCAAAGCCTCAGCTGCTCTCCATGACCCCTTCATGCCTTTGAAACAAGTACCACCTGGGTGACTCCTACACATTACCAAGTACAGTTGAAGCATGAGGTAATCCTTGGCTATCTCTGGAACACAGCTTCCTTGTGCTCCTAGAAAACACTTCCTAGAAGATCCCACCTCAGTGATTCTGGTCTCTTCTTAATCACCACTAATGTCTTAGCTCCAGCTCACCAAGCATCGATTATTTCAGTAGTTCCTTCTATTCTTGACTCTAAATCCAGAGTCACATGGCCAAAGTGGCTGAGTTATGCTGCTTGCAGGAGCTGGAACACGGTCCCCTTGTTATATTACATTATCACCAGCTTTCTGCTTCCCGACTCCTTCACTGCCTAAGCTTGGCTGTCTTGCATCTTGCTCTGTAGACTGACTTTGATCTCAGAGATCTGCATTCCTAAGCCTTTTTTTAACCCTTTCACAAGATTTTTTTTATAAGTTTTGGGTTGTAGTTCATTCCAGATATAGTCAAGTTGACCACAGAATAGCTGTCACAATTATCCCCTTGACATATCATCATATCTCCTTATGTCCAAATGAAAACAATAACCAAGTCATAATAATGCCTAAGGTGATCTAACTCTCCCTTGTTCAACTGCAAAAGCATAAACAATAAGCTGAGCAGGGTGGGATCTTGCTCCTTGGTCATCACTTCCTTAATCTGCTTATCTCCTTGAACACAATGGGTAGCCCCATTCTACTTCCTGGTGCCCCTTTAATACTTGAGCCATAAATTTTATATTTCCCCTTTCTAAGTTTGCTCTGCTTGACCAAAATGACCCTCCTAAGGAATTCACATTACTTCAAAACAAAAACTGAAGTGGAAACTCTTCTGGTTTCTTTGGAACATCCATTATGTCAGATGATGTTTTTCTGGGGCACACATGTGAAAGAATGCTTTCCTGAAGCAGATGCAGGTGAAAGGATGTTTTGATATGCAAACCTGTGAAAGGACACGTGATGAAGGAGTGTAAACATGACCCCACAGACAGTGGGAGATGAGCACTGAGCATTGATTTGGCTTGCTCTGCCTCATTATTCTTTGATAAGACAGGCATGTATTGATTCACCTCACATAATGTTGAGCTCAACTTGTGTTAATACCACCATTGAGAGAAACTCACTCAAGAATTGCTCATGAGGTTCCTGCAGCAGCTAGCTGCTTCCTCAGCCTCACCCCAGGCTGGTTGGTGAGCCTCAGTTTTTTCAGGATTGAATTACAGCTGTTGTCTCTTGCCTAGTGTCTACCTTCAGAGAGGACTGGACTGTAGCTGCTGAGAGAACTAGACTATAGCTGCTGGTTCATGCCTTGTGTCTGCCTGCCTAGAGGACTGGTCTGCAGCTGCTGAGACATATTTGGTGTTTGCTACTGGACTGAACTACTAAAAAAGATCGAGCTCATCCCCAAAGAACTATTGCTGAACAGGTCCATATCCCACCCTCTATCCTAATAACTTTTCTCTTCCACTACCTCTTCTGAGTGGTGGGCTAGAGGAGAGGTTGGACCCTTATTAAAAGTAGGTTACAAAAAATTTATGCCTACAAAAACCATAAACCAAAACAACACAACACACATGGCCAAGTCTACCACAGTAATACTCTAGTCCCTGGTACCAATTTCTGTCTTACTCAGGGTTTCATTTCTGTGAAGAGACACCATGACCAAGACAACTCTTAGAAGGACAACATTTAATTGGGGCTGGCTTACAGGTTCAAAGGTTCAGCCCATTATCATCACAGCATCCAGGCAGACGTGGCACTAGAGGAGCAGTTGAGAGTTCTTGATCCAAAGACAGGTAGGAGAAGACTGTTTTCTGAAGGCAGCCAGGAGGAGGTTCTCATCTGCACTGGGCAGAGCCTGAGCACAGGAGCCTCAAAGCTCACCTACACAACAAGGGTACTCGTACTCCACCAAGGCCATACTCCCAAATAGTACCACTTCTAGTGGGCCAAGCATATTCAAACCACCACAATCATGGTGGTGAAGGCACGACTGCAGAAGCCAGGCTTGGGACAGCTGGTCACACTGCTTCCACAGTCAGGAAGCAGAGAGAGATGAATGCTAGTGCCCAGCTCCCTTTCTCTACTGCATGGGTATGTCTTCTATCTGGGGGAGTCTTCTGCTTCAGTTAACCTAATCTAGATAATTCCTCACAGACATGCCCAGAGATTTGTCTCTTCTGTGGTTGAAGATCCTATCATGTTGACCATCAAGATGAACCATGTTGTGAACTGGAGACCCAATCATATAAGGCTAGATTGTATCTATCAGAAAAGCTAGATTGTATCTATCAGAAAAGCTAGATTGTATCCATCAGAAAGGCTAATTGTATTCATCAGAAAGACTAGATTGTATTCATCAGAAAGACTAGATTGAATCTATCAAAAACACTTTGATTCTTCATCTAGACCCTGCTTCCCTATGACAGGCCTGATGGTTGAGAGAAAAATCCTTCAGAGCAGTCATGTTGATCAAAGGAAGAACATATAATATCCATATTCTGGTGCCACCTTTCTCCCCAGCCTTCGTTAGGGTCCACCTTGTAGGAACAGCTAATCAACTCCTACGCTCCCTGTCCCTGTCTTGTCTGCACAGTTCTAACTGTGAGGTGGCACAGCCTCGTTTGATGACCTGAATGGACGACATTGCTCTCTCCTATGACCTCCTGTCATTACTGTCTGAATAATTCAGTTAGCAATTAATCATGCCTGCCCTTAGGTTATCTCTTTCCTTGCTGTCTACAAGTGACATCTGAGTCACTTATTATATAGTTCTTCATGATCATGGCCTGCTTCCCCTCCAGCACGCTGAGCTTCATCACAGCAGGGTTTTGCCCCACCCAGTATGGTGTGACACAGGGCAGGGAATTGCTGTACTGTGGTTACTTCTCATGGTCAGTTGATTGCAGTGAGATGATCTGATTGGTCCAGAATCATCAGCAATTATGGAAGAGTCAAATCAGACATGAATGCACTTCCTTTGGATTGTGTGTGTGTATATGTTTATGTATGTGTGTGTATGTGTGTATAGTATGTGCATGTATGTGTGTGTATGTATATGTGTATGCATGTATGCATATATGTGTATGTGTATTTAAGTGTGTATATGTATGTGTATATGTGTGCATGTGTGTGTATGTATGTATATGTGTATCTAAGTTTGTATATGTATGTGTATGCATATATGTATGTATGAATGTGTGTATGTGTGTATATGCATGTGTGTGTGTGTGTGTGCATGTGTCTGTGTGTGTGTGCTTGCAGAACTCAGAGGGTACTATTGGGTGTTATTCCTCAGATGCCTTCCACTATTGGATCAAGACAGAGTTTCTCAGTGACATGGAACTTCTCTAAGTAGGTTATGCTAGCTGGCCAATGTGCTCCAGGGACCAGTGGTCTCCCCACCCCATCTCAGCATCACCTTCACCACACTAAGCTTTTTGGCTTGGTTCTGAGATTTGAACTTAAGTCCTCGTGTTTGTGAGGCAAGTGTTTTTCTGTCTGAGCCATCTCTGCGATCCAGATGGATGTGTTTTATGAAGCCTTGTACATACTTTGTCTCAATGACCTGCCTTGCTCTCCTGACCCCATGAATGGGCTTTGCAGTGCCCCATTCCTGAGGCAGGAACTATTTTAATCTCGAGGTACTAGAGAGAACCGCACACCGTCTGAACTGCTGCTGCAACCTTCTCTCTACTTTCCCTTTGAATTATTGAGCTTGGATCTGATGCTTAAGGCTCAAGTAGATCATTGCTTTCTCCTTCCAGAGGCTGCTGAAGCAGGCACCACAGAAACCTGGGTTAAGGGAGAACATATTGAGAGATGAAGAGAGGAGACAAGGGGAGTCTGTCTCCTCAGAGGTCTGAGCTGAGGAGAAGCATCTCAGGGGACCTGGCAGTGTCAGCAGCTGATGGGAAAAGTCTGTCTCGAGCTGCTCTCCTTGGTTTTAAGTGATGTTTCTGGTATGGCTGTCTTAAGACCATTAGTGATAACTAGGTGTTAGCCCCTCAGGTGCCCCAGATTTTTGAAGACTTTGCTCAACTACCTAAGAAATAGTTTCTTTAAAATATAAATATGATATACACTTGGAGAGGCAGTTACTAGAAGGTAAGAGCTGCCCCAACTTGTCCTGTGCTGCCCCCAGCTAGCTCTGTGCTGCCCCCAGGTAGCCCTGTGCTGACCCAACTTGCCCTATACTGGCCCCTGTGCTCACCCCAGCTAGCATTATGCTCCCCTCAGCTTGCCCTGTGCTGACCCAACTAGCTCTGTGCAGACCTCTGTGCTTACCCCAGCTAGCCTTATGCTGTCCTCAGCTAGCCCTGTGCTACCCCCAACTAGCCCTGGGCTACCCTCAGCTTGCCCTGTACTACCCCAACTAGCCTTGACTTCCCCAGCTAACACTGTGCTGTCCCAGATAGCCCTGTGCTGCCCCAGCTAACCCTGTGCTGTCCCAGCTAGCCCTGTGCTGCCCCCAACTAGCTCTGTGCTGCTCCCAGCTAACCCTGTGCTGTTCCAGATAGCCCTGTGCTGCCCCAGCTAGCCCTGTGCTGCCCCAGCTAGCCTTATGCTGCCTCCAGCTAGCCCTGTGCTGCCCCAGCTAGCCCTGTGCTGCCCCAGCTAGCCCTGTGCTGCGCCCTGCAGCTCTGGAGCCCACTCTGTGAGTGGATGGAGCATTGGCCCTCGATGCAGGTAAGGGTATATTGTCTTAGCATTTTCTGGCAGGATCTGGGTTTTCAGTCCAGCTAAGATAAAATACATAGAAAGAGGTCTGGGAAGCTCAGGGAGAAATAAGTGACAGACACAGAGTCGTTGGAATGTTTGTTGTTGTTGTTGTTGTTTTTAGATTCCGGTTCCTCGGTACCTAAAATCTTGTGAGTGGGACAGAAGTCAGTGCTGGTGTTAGGGGTAGGTAGCCATTATCTCTGATAGGTTTCAGGACGTGGTTGTAAACTTTAACAATTCTGGGTTGGCTCTGGCTTCTTCTCCCCAACTAAGTTTGACTAGGAATCCTTGTAGATGGGAATCTGTGCCGCAGCTCCTTGCAGCCTCCAAGCCTCCCATGAGTGACCTGAGGCTTGTTCATCGAGGGGACACTCTTGGTTGGTGCTGAAGCCCTCTGAGAACTTTAGAGCTGAAATACTCCCAAAGCAATAAATGCTGTCTGCCAGCTCCCTGTCACTACCAAGAGTTAAGCCTGCTTTATTCAAATCTTGGGTGGCAGTCTGTTTTAAAATGTTGCTGGTTTTTGTTGTATTTTATTTTGTTTTACTCTGTTTAAGGTTGTTAGTCCCAAACAGATAAGAAAGCACTGCCTATTACTAGCCTCTGTTACCTGCTCTTCCCATTAGTCTAAGAGGACATGAGGCAAGAGCCTTGCTGGGGCCAGGAGACAGCCCACTGACTGCCTCACCAGGCTCAGGGCTGGGACAGCACTTGGCAGGGTCAGAGATCTGGACCAATATTTTCTGTAATGTTCAGGATTTTCCTATGGTTTCAAGTCTCAATGACCTCACATGCATACAGTGAAATCAGGAAGAGAAGGGACAGAGGTAGGAGAGAGGTAAAAAGGGGGGGACCTTCCTAGTGTCCCACAAAGACCTCCCCTAACTTCCTTGGACACAGATGATGAAGAGGAATGGCAGTGGTGTCCTGACAGGGTTGGAGTGGGCACAGAGAGGCCCAGGGTCTACAGAGGAGACCGCCCTGCTTTTCATACAGACAGAGATATGTGTACTTAGAGAGGAGTGGGTCAGGATTCTGTCAGCAAAGAGATGGAGAACAACTGTTGAGCAAGACTAGAACTACACCTGTTCCCACTTCAAGGAGGGCTGAGACTCAGGCCTGTCTCACAGATCACATCCCCTCACATGGCTTTCAGGGGCTTCCTGGAGCAGGTTACTTTGTGGAGGGGGTTTGCACATCAGAATGAGAAAACTTAGGCTGAAACTATCTTCTTAGTTAGTTAGTTGTAAGATTTATTTTTCAAGGCAGTTTTCCTATGTACTCCAGGTGAGACTTGAATGCAATATCCTTTTACCTCATTATCCTGAGTTTTGGTATTGTGGGCACGAGCTACCAAGTCTGGTCAGTTTCAAGATGGATTGAGTGTGTGCATGTGTGTGTACACGAGCATGTGTGTGTGCACATGCCTGTGTGTACATGTGTGTGTGCACGTGCATGTGTGTGTGTGTGTGTGTGTGTGTACATACACGTGTGTGCATGTGTTGCAGGTGCATGGGAGACCAGAGGACAACCTTGGCTTTCCTTCCTCAGGTGGCATGCACTTTGTTGTTTGAGACAGGGTCCATCGTTGATCTAGAACTCAACATGGCTGTCCGATGTGCCCAGGGATCTTTCTGTCTTTGCTCTCTTAGTGCTGGGATTACAAGCACGAACTGCCACCTCTGGCTTCTTAAAAGACAGATTCTGAAGAAGCAAAGGTAAACTGTTAACTGAACTGTCACTCCATCTCAGAGTCGAGAGATCTCAGTGGCTTCCTGAATCTCCCCTGACTTGGTTTTGTGTGGTGGTCAGTAGCGAGTGTGACTGGGTTGGCGATGCTGGCAAGCACGGCTGCCTTCCACTGGGTTCTCCATCAAATAGGCGTGTTGTACAAAGCACAGTCCTCAGATGCTCTACGGTCTGCTCTCTCTACCCTGTGGAATGTGGGTGTACATTCTGGCCATGGGAGGGCAAATGACAAGAAGGTGAATGTGAGTCGTTAAAGGATATCTCAGCTTTCTGGAATCCAGGGGCTCCAAACAGGGTCAACTGTGCCTTTACTCAATAAGGTGTCCCTGGCTTCTGTGCCTTCAAGGAGAGGAATCCTGCAGCCCAACCGAGGAGGCTGGAAGGTAGACTCCATTTGTCACCTCTGTGCCACTCTGACAGAGGCAAGTGGCAGATTCCCTAATGGAGGGAAGATTTAGATTCGTTTTGGCTTACTGTATCAGACAGCATCAGTCTGTCACAGGGAGGAAGCACATGGAGAGGAGAGAGTGTGGGGTGGAAACTGCTCCCATCACAGCAGACCCAGAAGCAGGAAACAAGATAGGAGGGGCCAGCACTACCATGTCCCCAAGTTCTCACTGCTGGTGACCTGCTTCCTCCAGATAAGCTCAACTACCTAAAATTTCTATTAACTCTCAAAGTAACATCGTCCTCTAGAGACCAACACACAAATCATAATCCCAGGGGAGATTACATATTCAAACCACAACAAGGGCCCTTCTCCAGCTGAGTGTGGGTGAGAAGTTATGTGGTAGCCAGAAGTGATCTCAGCCTTGCAGACCCTGGGCAGATAGACAAGACACTCTGCAAATCATCAGCCCATAGGAAGTAGGAGGCAGCGTGCAGGCTTTGTTTCTAAAGATCTGGGGAGAAATAATTAGTTAGCAGGCAACAGGAATCTGTTGGGCAGGGCTATCACTAAATTCTGCATGAGTCATACACACTCATGCAAGTCCAGCACATCCGTATGTGCTTGGGGTCATTGCCTCTCAGGGCTGATGTGGAACAGACTCAAGATCACATGATGCCACTTTTATAATGCATGGATTGGATGGTCTGGAAGTTTGTGTCTTTGTATCAGAATCCTAGTCCCCAGAGCCAAATGTTGATGGTATTTGGAGATGGGCATCTCTGGGTACCATGCTGTTGGGAAGGCTCAGCCATCAGTTGTATAGCAATTTCCCCCAAAGATTCTTAAGTGTCAACAAGTCAACCACACAGAAGTCTCAGGAAGTTCCTGAAACTGATGAGCTACACAAGGCCTTTCCCTTCCCAAGCTTATATAAGCAGTAAGGACAGGTGAGATTGTCCCAGCCATGTTGCAAGGAAGAAATTCTCCAATCTGTTGAGCCGTCCACAAGACACATAGTAAGCTCCAGGGCCTCAGCTTGTGTGAGCTGTCACCCACACTGGGTAGACTTTCAGGGATGGGACTATCTTTGAGATGTTCATGCTTCAGTAAATAACACCTCAGCCATATGCCTATACTTTATTGCAGTAAATCCACTGGTTCAACAAATCAGACTGCAGTGGTATCCTCGTATCCGTTGTCAGTTCTGTCTAGCCTCAGTGCATGTCGTACTGTGTCTCCTCAGAAAAAGTGTCACACAGCTCCATCTCAGGTGTATGTTATAGGTGTCATGTGTCATGGCTCCCCTTTCTCATCATGTGACATGCTCCACACTGCTATGAAGCAGCCAGATCTTCAGAAACACTGAGAAGATTCCAGAGCCATGCTTCTGTATGCCCAAGCCTCCAGCCCTGTGAATCACAAACCTGTTTTCTACAATGACCCAGTCTTAAGTGCTTTGTTACAGTATCAGCAAACAGACCACGTAGATTTCTTCAGGAACCTTCCTTTCTTTCATGAATGGCTATCTGTAGGCACGCTACTCCCTCAGAGGCTAGTTCAGGAAACAGAATGCAGACTTCATTTACCAATGTCTACCTTGAACAGCTGGTTCTTGCCACCTGCTGCTTGAGGAAAAAGTATCACCATGAGCTATACACACAGGGGTCCTTCCTCAGTCATCCTGAGCTGAATTGCACAGGGCTGCTGGGCTGGAAACGCTGGTTGAAATGGAAGTTGCCACGTGCTAAAGATTCCCACCAGCTCGAGTTTTGCTGAGCTCCAATAGCAGCATGTAATTGGGGTCAGATGGGGCCCTGCCCAGCGAGGGTGCTTGAGTTTTCAGCTCCCCCATCTGGGATAGAGAGGAAGGAATTCTCATGTTTGATGATCTTATCAGCTCGAGCCTGGTGGATCTTCTAATGGGCTCACAGCTCACCCCACTCTGCTGCAGCTCAGAGCCACTGGGACTAGCAAACCGGAGGGTGCTTGGCTCTGCAGGCCTGGAGCGCTGGGTGGTGTTGGTTCGTTTGCTCGCTTGTTGGCATACTCACAGTCGGGTGGATTTGGAATGGTCACAGGACATATGTGCCTGACTTGATTATATCTTTAAACAAAAGGGCAGTCCTACCAGCCACCCACCACTGAGCCATGACCTTATCTGATTTGGAAGCACGATCTCTTTGGAGAAAAAAGCAAAATGAAACCAGACCAGGGAAGCAGGAGGCAGATGGGCTGGGCCCATGGAGAGCAGGAAATGAACCCAGTACAAAAGAGCTTCTTCCCAGCAGTGTGCACCATAGCTCAGAGCCACAAGGCCCACAGTTGCATGCCTTGTGCTGACTAGGAAAGAGTTCATCCTGTTCTCTGGGTTTCTGCTTGGACTGTTGTCCTGATTTGCCCTTATTGCTAAGTTGATAAAACTTGGAGTCATCTGGGAAGAGAGAGCCTTAGCTGAAGAATCTTTCATTAGTCTGGCTATGCACTTTTCTGTGGGGGCAGAGTTTTGATAGCTGCTTGATATAGAGGCCCTGCCCACTGAGGGAGGTGCCAACCCTAGGCAGGTGGTCCTGGGCTGTGCTATAAAGCTAGCTGAGCATGAGCCAGGGAGTAAGCCAGCAAGCAGTGTTCCTCCAAGGGTCCTGCTTGAGTCCCGGTCCTGACCTCCCTCCACAATGAACTATGGCATGGACGTGTAAGCCAAATAAACCCTTTACTCCCAAAGTTGCTTTAATCACAGCAACGGAAAGCAAGCCAAGACACCGGGAGCCAGGAATTCCTCCTTTCTGAGGTGCAGACTGGTAGGCACAAAGGCCAATCAGTAGAGACTCACTTGGTGTGGGAGCTCAATAGGCAACTTACAGGAATGCATTGCACAGCGTGGGCACTGGGGACTTCTAAGGAAACTACCTCACATATTCACTTGCACAAGCATACACATACACATGCACAAGCATGCACACACACATTCACAAAACACACACGCACAAGCACACACACATGCACAAAACACACATGCACAAGCAGACACACATGCACAAGCATGCACACATGCACAAGCACTCACATGCACACATATGCACAAGCACACACATATGCACAAGCATGTACACATATATTCACAGGCATAAACACATATGCATGCACACATGCATAATCATGCACACACAAGCACGTGCATGCACACTCACACACATATGCACAAGCACATACACATGTACAAGCATGCACACATATATGCATAGGTGTGAATACACATGCACAAACACTCGTGCACACACATGCACAAGCACACACACATGCACACAATGCACACACACATGCATAAGCATGCACACATACATGCACAAGCACACATACATGCATAAGCACTCATACACACATGCATAAGTATGTGCACACATATGGACAGGCATGCTTGCACAGTCATACACACATATGCACAAGCACACATACAGATGGTAAGAACACACATGCAAAGCACATAAACATGCACAACTCCACACTCATGCACACACACATGCATAAGCATGCATAAACATGCACAAGCACTTACATGCACAAACATGCACACAAAAATGCACAAGCACACACATTCATAAGCACACACACATGCAGAAGCTGGATCTGTGAGGTGACAATACAAAATCTGAATCCTTTCTAGGTGGCTCACCCACCTTGGTGCTCTGTGGCTACAAGGAGATGTTGTCCCTGAGCTTAGGGTATAAGTTTCCTTCAAGGTCTCCCACCCCAACCCCATGGCTCTTAGTCCCAATTCAAATTCTTTTTTTCCCCTTTAACATTTCTTTTTCTAATTCTATCAATTTTCTAAAAGTCTAAAAAATCAGGACAAACTTGCCAATCAGCTTCCTTGTTTGGGAATTGATATTGTGAAATTCATGAAAACAGAAGGGTGGCCTTATTCTGAGTCAAAGCTTAAGGAAATAGGTGGCATTTGAAGAACAAGTACTTATCTACACACACACACACACACACACACACACACATGTATCAACAGAGAAGCCAGTCCCCAGCTCTGGTGGGTCCAGTCTGGGTCCTGTCTCCCAGCTTCCCTTTAACTGTCTTATTAACACATCCATGGAAAGTCCCAGGGAACCTGGCTTTGCGCTTCCTAAGAAAGTAGCTTTGAACTCAAAGTATAAAAACCAGAGCGCCTGCAGGATTTAACCCAGCCCCTGGCCACAGGCACAGGACTAGCATCTCTCTGCAGTTGAGCATGGTGCGAGGTAAACTTCTCCAGGGTGCTGGTAGCCCCAGATGCCCCTGCTCTCTCACACACATCTAGATGATTGGCAGCTTTCTCTGTCTTGGCTTCTGGTTTTGGATGTGGCCTCCCAGGGGAACCAGAATTTCTCTGGGAGGCAGGTCCAGGCCATTGCAGAACTCTAGTCCAATAAGCCAGCCCTGCCTGGGCACGTCTGCATCTACTGCAAGGTGGGGAGGAATACAGAAACCCAAAGCTAAGTCTCACAAAGGACAGGATGCTTCCTGTGGCCAGTAGGAAACTTAAGAGCATTCCCATGTCCAATAGTGCAAGATAGATTAACCCATTAGCAGCAGGCAGGCCAGATTCACAAGTCTGGTGGCTTTATTACACCCTGACTGGGTTGTAGTACACCAGGCAGGTGTGCTTTCTGGCAGTTTTGAGATCTCTTAGTGACCTCCACTCCACTCCCTATGCCTCATTCTGGCTGAAAGTGGATCTAACTTGTTTTGATTGACAAGGCCTGAGTCATAGGTCTGTCTACATCTGTATTGGGGTATAGGGTTTCCATTGAAACAGATATAGATGGTAGATAACCTCTTTCCCACCACAGGGAGGCAGAGAATAGAATTTCTCCTACGGAAAATTAAGAGGAAGAGGACGCTAGCCAAGCAAACATAAAAGATGTCTGCCGTGATCCTGAACCTGGTTTATTGAGCTGTCTCAAGTCCTTGGGTAATGCTCCTCCCCATTCCTCTTATTAACCATGCAATTAACCCTCCTTTTCCGTTATTTAACGATGTTCTGGCAGCCTTAATTGCTTTCTGGTCACTGCTGGTTATTAAAATTGTTCCAATTTCGTTTAAGACCTTTTATAATTATGAAAATCTTTTGAAATTTTTACCATACCCTCACGGAGGGAACTCGGATGTACATATGTATATGGCTGTGAGATGGGCTGCAGGGGCCACCTCTGTCCTTCCACCCCTAGCTGGACTCTAAAACCTCCTTAGTTATGGACCCAAGAGACAGGGAGCAGGGGAAGGTCTTACTGCAGAAGCCACTGTCCCCAGCCGGCACAGAGGCGAGTTTCCTCTGGTGATGGATTGGTTTCCTGGGTCATGTCTACCAGGGATGACCTCTGTTGATCAGTCGTCCCAGGACAGAGTCTGAGGGCGGCTTTGTTGTTGGTTCCTGGACAGTCTAAGGGTGACTTTCTTCGGAGGTGGCATTCACAGTTGTTACATCAGCCTCATTTCGGAGTGTGGTTAAGAGGGAAAGGCAGGTCCCCATGCCTCTCTAACCACTATGATTGCATGGGGTCAACGGTGCCTTAAGATCCCTCAAGCCCTATCATGGAGGGCTGTTAGGGCCAGGACAGAGTAGACACTGCTCAGCTTCCTTCCAGACCTGTTTCTATCGTGCCCCGTGTCTCAGTACCATCTCTGTTGTGGTAAAAAGAAATACCCTGGCCAAAAACAACTTGGGAGAGGAAAAGGTTTTTGGTTTTTATGTTATAATCCATCCTAGAGAGGAAGTCAAATCAGGAACTCAGACAGAAGTCAGTCACATGAAACCCACAGTCAAAAGCAAAGAGACTGAGCACACCCTTGTCTGCTAGTTTGCCTGTATTTACCTTTCTCCATTTTTATATAGTTCAAGGACTCCTGCTTAGGGATTAGCACCTCTCACAGTGGGCTTGAATGATGACACTCAAAGATGCCTAGAACTGATGACTATAGGGCCTGAGAGAGCAGAAGGGACTCAGAACTTGAAGTTGAGATGAAACCATAACCACAAGTGATCTGATGGCCCTCGTGTTCTCTGGACTCATGTAAGAGGGAAATGGGGGAGACATGACTGCAGGATGTAAGGAGAGGTGCTAGGGAACTAGGTGGAGGAGCTGATAGAGGAAGAAGCCAGAAGCCAGGAGTGTAGACAGCTTCTAGCAGCTGGAAGACGTTCAGAATGGAGCCTCCGGAAGAGTCCTTGAGTCCTGTAAACATCTTAGTTGGGATCTCTGACTTCTGGGAATGTAGGATGATTAGTCTGCACTCTTTCAGGCCACCAAGACTGTGATGGTTTGTTCTAAAAGTCTAAAGAATTGAATGCCTTCTTTGTGTCTGTGTGGTGTATGTGTTTGTTCTCCTGTGTGTGTGCACATGCATGTGTATATATATGTATTCGGTGTGTGTATGTATGTGTGTATATGTGTATGTATGTGTGTATGCAGTATGTATGTGTCTCTGTGTGTACAGTGTGTGTCTGTGTGCATGTGTATATGCAGCATATGTGTGTGTGCTGTGTGTATATATGTGTACAGTGTGTGTATGTGAGTGTGTGAAGTGCATGTACAGTATGTATATATGTGTGTGTATGCAATGTATGTATGTGTGTAGTGTGTGTGTGTGTGTGTGTGTGTGTGTGTAGGCCAAAACTTGACCTTAGTGGTTTTCCTCAGTTGCCCTTCATTGTATGTCTGAGACAAGGTCTCTCACTGAAACTAGAGTTCATCGATTGCCTAGACTAGCTGTTCAGAGCCCCAGGGATTCTCCTCTCTGCCCCCAACCCACCTCCACATCTGGGATGATGGGTGTGTGCCACCATTCCTAACCGATTATATGCATTCTGGGGACAGCAATTTATATCCCCAGGCTCCTGAGGCAAGCGGGGTCTGGAGAAAGCCTTTGATGTGTGTATGGTGTATGAATATGGACATGTTGTGACCGTCATGCAGAAGTCAGAGGACAAGCTCCTGTGGAAGTCCTCACCCTCCAGCATGTTGGAGAGAGGTCTGTTGTTTCCCTGCTGTGTGAGCCAGGCTGGCTGCTCCACAGCTTCTAGACATTGTCCTGTCTATACCTCCCATCTCCCTGGAGCAGCTCCGGGGTTCCACAGTGAGCTGCCATGTCCACTCTGTGTGTTCCGGGGTTTGAACTGAGATCCTCACATTTGCACAGCATGCTCTTTACCCACTGAGCTGTCTTCTCAGTCCCTCAGGATTACTTGGCTGTAAATGAAGACTTCTTGCATGTATCACGTAAGAAATGTCATGTGAAGAATGTCATATGAGGAGTGCCATGTGAGGGGTGTCATGTGAGGGGTGTCATGTGAGGGGTGTCATGTGAGGGGTGTCATGTGAGGGGTGTCATGTGAGGAGTGTCATGTGAGGGGTGTCATGTGAGGGGTGTCATGTGAGGGGTGTCATGTGAGGGGTGTCATGTGAGGAGTGTCATGTGAGGGGTGTCATGTGAGGGGTGTCATGTGAGGGGTGTCATGTGAGGGGTGTCATGTGAGGGGTGTCATGTGAGGAGTGTCATGTGAGGGGTGTCATGTGAGGGGTGTCATGTGAGGGGTGTCATGTGAGGGGTGTCATGTGAGGAGTGTCATGTGAGGGGTGTCATGTGAGGGGTGTCATGTGAGGGGTGTCATGTGAGGGGTGTCATGTGAGGGGTGTCATGTGAGGAGTGTCATGTGAGGGGTGTCATGTGAGGAGTGTCATGTAAGAAACTTATTGAATGTGTTGGCTCTTCCTGTCCTGAGGACCCCGCTTTGATTATCTGAAAAGCATGAATGAAACAAACATTACTTGTCTGTTTTCAACTATTTATCTTTTAGATTTGGAGACTTTTATGCTTGCATGGAATGTATAGTGGTCGATGCCATTCTCCCCCCAACTCCTTCTCTATCTTTTTACTTCTTCTTTCTTCTATTCCATGTGGGTGTGCGCTCATTCTCCCTGTGTCTCTGTCTGTCTCTGTGTCTCTGTCTGTCTCTGTCTCTCTGTCTTTCTCTGTCACTTTGTCTTTGTCTCTGTGTCTCTCTGTGTTTCTCTACCTCTGTCTGTCTGTCTCTCTCACTCATTAAATTTCAACTGCCTCCTCTTAGCTTTGCCTGCATAGGCATGGGTGTGGGGCACGGGTAGCCTCTCAGGGGCAGTGTCCCTGAAGAAGACTGACTCCCACCCCAGCAGCCATCAATTGCCAATAGCTCCTCAGTGAGGGGTGTGGCTTCATGAGCCCTCCCAGCTCCACATTAGGATTTAAGATAGTCTTGCACTGTAGCCCAGGCTGGCCTGGAACTTGTGATCATCCCTTTGTCTCTGCTCCCTGGTGTCCCTGTAGGCATCACTAAGCCAGGAGAACCAGTGTCACTGAATGTACCCAGACTCCGATATGTTGCAGGGAGGCTAACCCCCGAACTCAGCCTTTGTGGAAGTACTAAGTAAAATCAGCCAAGATGCCGGTTAATAATGTGACCTAGGAATCTGCTTTCCTCGACTGGGCATGACTGGAAGATGAGCTGGCCTTCCTTGGGGCTCAGACTCTCCGTCCAGAGCCGAGCCATGAGACCGGCTCTCCTTCGTTTAGCCGCTCAATAGCTGTCAGTTGTATTTTGCACTCTGCTCTGCTGAGAGATGCCAGGGGAGTAAAAGGTAGGGACAGATGATACTTTGGTGAGTGGCTTGTGGGCCACTGAGAAAGGATTCCTGGAAATGTCCTCATGAAAGCCTTAGGAATCTAACTGATTTAATTACAGGATGGAAGGAAGGGAATTACCACACACATGCCAACGGGGCACCCAGATGTCACTTTGAATCATTGCACCTCCTGGTAAACAGTTTTTAAGTCAGAAGAAGGGGAAAGCTTGAAGCTTAAACCAAAGCACCTCAGCTGGAAGCAGACGCATCTCTGACACTATGGCAACGGCTCACAGTCACTCACGTCCCCAGAGAGACTGTGTTCAAGGTCAAGTTGACAACGCACTACACCATGCGTTGCACAGACTGACAACGGGTGACAGGAAGCTGTGAGCTATCAGGGCACACTCCCAGAAGAAGCTCCCCATGAGCAGCAAGGGCAGCGTTAGTGGCTTCCATGTTTTTTTTGGATTCCATTGTTTCAGGAATGAGTGTTAGCAGGGGCTCACTCTAGATGCTGAAATAGACTTTATGGGTTTAGAGTCATATATACATATATGTGCACATACATGTAAATACATTTCCCCCAGGCATTGTGGAAATGTCACTAAGGCTAAGAAGTGGCCCGGGAAAACATTATTTTAGCAAAAGCATGTGAAAGCTATGAGTCATTCTCCATCTCTCTCACTTTGACCTGTGCCCAAGGCAGCACGTCCTCATTTCCCTCTGAGTGTCTCCTTCAGAACTGGGCCATGGTGACATGTGTTGTCCCACGAGGCTCACAAAGGGGCGACAAGACAGACTACAGGTCTGGGAGGAGCTGGTGCCTGGTGGCATGCATCTGTAATCTCAGTGGTGATTACAGTGGTGGGTGGCAAAGAGATGTAGACCTTGGAACTAATGAGCCAGCCAGCCTAGCTGAATGAGTGAACTTCAGGCTAAATGAGAGCCCTGTATCAAAATACAATGTGAAGCAAGATTGAAGACACCAGGTTTTGACTTCTGGTCTCTTCATGCATATATAAACATGCACACGCAAACCACACACATACTCACATGCCACACCCACATATGTACATACATACCTGCACATGTACACCACACACCCACACCTGCACCTACACATGCACACACACACACATGCACACATACAACACACACATACATGTACACACACACACACTGGCATACCGTACATGCATATGCACACACACACTTGCACATGCACACCACATACACACACAAGACCACACAAACACACATCATACACCTACACCCATACCTAAGCATGCACATGCACACATAAACACATACAAGGGGAAAGACAAAGAAACAGAGACAGACAGTGACAGAAGGAAGGAGGGTGAGGGGGGAGAAAAGCATCCTGTTTACCACTGCTGGTCACAGTCCTAAGGATGTGAGTCCAGGTCTGAGGAGCCATGGTGCATCTCTTGTATGTGAGGAGTCACTAGCTCGTACACTCTGGCCTCTTAGATGTTTCCTGGCCTTAGATGTCTCCATGGCTATGGATCATGTTCTGCTCATCCCTCATTTCCAGCAATCCAGCTCAGTGTCTTGCTTCTGTCAATGGAAGGTTCTGGTCTAGTATTCGACAACGAACTCCTGGGCTGAAGTTCATTCCATACCCACTGTGTGTACTCTAAGGACCTCTGTAACTGAGGGACAGTGGGAAAGATTCCAGATAAGCCCCAGACCTACTAAAGCCTAATATTAATTTAAGTTGAAGGAGATAAGACAGAACCTTTATCTCAGAGACCACAGGGGTTATCTTGTTCAAAATATTCTGTTCTGTTATGTTCTACTAGGAAAGAAAAAGAGAGAGAATAATCTCTCTCCACAGACCTTAGAGTAATTAATGTCCAGAGATAGAAGAAAGGGGTTCTGGGGTGCTGGGGTGAGTGATCTCCTCACAGAACATGACAGAGCTCAGTTCAAACAGAATGATAAAATAGAGTCTCCAAGAGAGCTCAGCCAGTGTTCCCCAGAGGACTTGGTGCCTTTCTGAAATCCAGAACATGACCTGGGAGTGGAAAGATGGCTCAATGACTAAGAGTAAGCACTGTGCCTGTAGAGGACCTGGTTTTGTTTCCCAGGATGACATGGTAGCTTACAAACAGCCATCCCTCTGGTTCCAGAGGACCTGATGCTGTCTTCCAATTTGCACAGGTACTGCATGCATGTGATGCACACACATTTGTGCAGGCAAACACTCACTCAGCCTAGAAGAGGTGGCTTTTGGCTGAGCCTTCAGTGCAGCGTCCTTCAGCATTGGGGACGGGGGGGGGGGGTTGATGGAGTTGCTGATAGAGCTGGGAGATCCAAGACAATGGGAAAAGTCTGTCTTCTTCCTTTTGTTTGTATTTATTTAACTTTGTTTTATAATGCATTGGGGTGACGGTGTCAGATCCCCTGGAACTGTAGTTTCAGATGGTGTGTGTGTGTGTGTGTGTGTGTGTGAATTGAACTAAGGGCCTCTGGAAGAACAGTCAGTGATCTTAACTGCTGAGCCATCTCTTCAGGCCTAGCAGGCTGTTTTAAAGTGATGCATTAGACACTGAGATGAGAGGAGGGGACGCCACAGATGCAGCTCAGTCATCTGATATTTTTTGGGCTGGACACCCAGCAATGGTACCAGCACAGGGTGGCAGGTGCAAACAATGAGGAATCCTGTGGTGCTCTAAATACACTTGGCCCAGGGCATTTCACTATTAGGAGGCATGATCTTGTTGGAGAAGTGTGTCACTATGGGGGTGGGCTTTGAGAGACCCTCATCCTAGCTACCTGGAAGCCAGTCTTCTCCTAGCAGCCTTCAGATGAAGATGTAGAACTCTCAGCTCCTCCTGCACCATGACTGCCTTGATGCTGCCATGTTCCTGCCTTGATGATACTGGACTGAACTTCTGAACCTGTAAGCCAGCCTCAATTAAATTCTGTCCTTGTAAGAGTTGCCTTGGTCATGGCGTCTGTACACAGCAGTAAAACCCTAACTAAGACATATCCAATCCTTTTCCAGTGAATAGACATTGTGTTTTCAGTAAGTAGACATGGTCTCTTTCCAGTCAATGAGTGGACATGGTCTCTTACCACCAAATAAGTGGATATTATATTCTCTCAACATGTAGACCTCATCTCCCCAATGGTAGAAATAATCTCTACCTGAGGAATGGATGTGGTATCTCCCAAGAAATGGACATGTTGTCCTACTAAATGAGAGGGTGTAGTCTTCCCCACTTAGACATAATCTCCTCCATTGAGTAGATACTACCTCTCCATGAGTAGACATGATTGACCCACACGTAGATGTGATCTCCCTACCAGGTAGAAAATGATCTCTCCAAATGCATGTGATCTTCCCAGAGAGCGGTCATAATCTCTTTGGTACAAGTGATCTCAGTGATTGGCCACCTACTCTTTGCCCTTACGATGCTGACTAGACAGAGCACTGTCAGTCACCGTGTCACCACACTGAAGGCACAGTGACAGTGAAGGAAACTCTGTAGAAAGGGCAGATCAACCTGTGGTGGCTGAAGTCGTCAGACACAGAGAGTTGCAGAAGACATGTGAAAGACAGGGAAGATCTGAGGAGAAAGCCAGCAGGGAGGTAGAAAGGGGCCTCTGCAAACTTCACAAGTGTCCAGGGCTATGGGCTCACAGCAGAGGAGCATGTATCAGATGGGCCTGTGGAGGACAGCCTGGGGGGGGGAGGGGAAGATGTGTGAAGTGCAGGGTAGTGTTACTGCTGGGCTGAGGGAGAAGATGGAGGACTGAGGGTAATGCTGAAATACTCCCTTAGGCTGGGCAGGGCTATGCAAGCAGACCTGTTACTGAAGTAATTGGCTTGGAGCGAGCCTGGGCTGTGGCAGTCGTAAGAAGCCAAACTAGGCCCCTGTCCTTGCTATCTGATTAAAAGCAAAATTAATAATAAAAAAAAAGCAAAAAAATTTAATGTGGCTACTTTGGAGAGAAGGGCAGAGATGCTCCCCCAAAGAAGAACCCCAAATCCACTATCACATTGCTAGACTCTGGGGCATCAGGAGGCTACCAGTGTAATGCGTGTACCTTCACCTATGTGTCTCTCTCCTCAATTTGCTCAAACCTGCCATTCTCTCCTCTTCCCATGATGCTCCATTCCCTCCTCTTCCCATGATGCTCCATTCCCTCCCCTTCCCTTGATGCTTAGGAATCAAAGACAGCCTGCCTGTACTGTAAACTACAAGGACACAAAACATCTCAGTCTCTCTGGAACCGGTAAGAAGGGACCTCCATTCTGTACCTAGACTCTCCTCAGAGCTCTACCATACTGCTGTCTGTCTGTCTGTCTGTCTGTCCATGGTGTTAATAACCCATCTAGTAAATCTTTTACCCAGAAGGACAAGGGGTAGACATGGACATTACAGCAGGGGTTCTGTGTCTGTGACAGTAACTGTGAGTCTGAGCAGCAAGTGATGTTTGCTTGTTTTTGTTGTTCCCCCCTCCCCAGGAAAATGAGAAAGCAGAGATTGCAGATACAGCCCAGAGAGGTAGGTACCTGAGCAGACATCCTCTCACAGTAGGACATTCGGCTCCATATGAAGAGGGGCAAGCACTAGAGTTCTACACTGGCTAATCTGGATGCAGGAAGCACTGTCACTGTCAGAGGCTTCTGTGAGGCCTGACCACCACTGTTGAGCCATGAGCAGAGCCAGAGTGTGGGTGAAGGAGCTGGCAGAGAACACGGGATGGGAGAGAAGGGGAGGGAGGAAGGGAGGGAGGGAGAGAGGGAGTGAAGGAGGGAGGGAGAAAGGAAGGAAGGGAGGGAGGGAGGGAAGAAGGAAAGGAAGGACAGATGAAGAATAGAAGCAAGTAAGGAAGGGAGGCAAGGAAGGAGGAAGGAAGGGAGGTAGGAAGGAAGGGAGGGAGGAGCGATAGAGGGAGGGAAGGAGAAAGAAAGTGCCTATGTCAGATGCTGAAAAAGTCAAGTAATCAACCCTCCCCTTCAAGCTGGAGCCCCTGTGAGAGTCTAAGGGATTCAGACCTTCTCCCTCCCTTTTGTATCTCAGTCTCTGCCTCTCACTTCATCTCCCAGCTCCCTCCACTCTCCCTCTCCCCCAGCAGATCTTTGTCTCTTTGTCAAGGTTCTGGAGGAGAACGATGACCCCTGTGTCATTTCCTCTCAGTAGGCTCAGTCTGGAGCAGCAAGAAGAGAAGGGAAGACACAGGTAGAAACTACCAGGGAAGTAGGGCAGGGGAAACCTGGCATGAAATAACAGAAGACAGAATGCATGGGGGAGCTGTTGGTTACCCCTCAAGAATAAAGGAGGAGGCCTTGACCCAGAGAGTGGGAAGCCTTGCTGGAGAGTGACCTCAATGGGGCAAAGTCTGGAGAGCTTCTTTATGGTCTTGGTCTTAATCATCTCTTAGGAATTTCCTCCCCAGAACTGTGACTAGGAAACCTGCATACTTGCTCCACATGTCCAGCTCTGTGCTGAGTCCTGTTCCCACTCTAGCTCCAGAGAGATGTTGCTTGCAAGCCTTGGGACTGTCTCTGAGCAGGTGACCCGGGAGCCAAAGAAACGTTCTATGCCTTTCTCCAGCAAGATCATTCCATGCATCCTGGGTTAATGAGGGTCATTGAGCTGTGTCTTCCTGGGCCTGGGAAATCTGCAGTGCAAGAGCTGTGCTTGGCTGGGCTCTGACCAGCTGTCTCCAGCTAACAGCCCAGTGGTGCAAACCACACATCAACTTCACTGGGGCCACAGGCTCTCCAGCTCTCCGAAGTGTGCTCTGACCTCCACACAATTAGTGGGTGAAAGATTTGTCTCTCTTTTTTCCTACCTTTTCCCTGGAGGGCTATCAAGGAAAAAGAATTCTAGAAGACAGGCCTTCCTCAGCTGCAGTAGAGAAGCCTTGTAAAGATCGATCTACAAGAGTAGAGTCACAATCTATAAAGAAATTATAGGCACAGGGGACAGGATGGTAGAAGTTGCCGGAGAAAGATAACACAACATCGTGAGAACACAAGACACTATCAACACCGTACCTGCCATGGGCGACTGCATCAGGAGTCCACACATTGGCCATTTGTCTCCATTCCCTATCAATGGCCTGGACTAGGTTTGTCTGTAAAAGATGATTATAATGTGGCAGCACTGTCTAGTTAGAGAGGAGTTCTCCTCCCAGAACTGGATTGTGCATGGACAAGGATGAAAGGACTCCTGAACCAGAGCAGTAGTGGAGGCACTCACAGTCACTTGGGCCAGATCCTGTAAAGTCCACCATAGCCAAGAACAGCTTCCTCTTGGAGAAGGAGATGAAGTCATCAGTCCAGGGTCCTAGAGTCCATCTCTTGGAACACTGGGTGAAGAAAAGCCTCAACTGCAGGGAGAATTTAAGCTTCAAAGTGAGATGATTTTTCTCTAAATGGATATAGTTCTCAGGAAATCACAAGCATGTTTCAGAAAATACCCACATTCCTGTGTCAGAAAATACCTAAACTCTTGTATCTAGGAAAAATGTCTACATTTTGTTGTTTCAGGAAGTGCCCACTCTCTCCTCTCTCAGGAAGTGCCCACTCCCCCCTGTCAGGAGATGCCCACTCTGTCCCCTGTCAGGAAGTGTCCACTCCCCCATGTCAGGAGATGCCCACTCTCTCCTCTTCCATGAAATGCCCACTCTCTCCTGTCAGGAAGTGCCCACTCTCCCCTCTCTCAGAAAGTGCCCACTCTGTCCTCTCTCAGGAAGTGCCCACTCTCCCCTCTGTCAGAAAATGCCCACTTTGTCCTCTCTCAGGAAGTGCCCACTCTTTCCTGTCAGGAAGTGCCCTCTCTTCTCTGTCAGAAAGTGCCCACTCTCCCCTCTGTCAGGACGAGCCCACTCTCCCCTCTGTCAGGAAGTGCCCACCCTTCCATGGCATTCTCTCTGTTCTGTGAGACACCCTCACCTCAATCCATATTTAGGATTATACATTCAGGCACATACTCAGACTCCAGAGAACCCTCCCTCCCTCATTTACCTCATGTCAAGTCTTCACTTCTCTTGAAGTCTTAACTCTTGAAAACATTGTCCTACCATTAGTCAACCCACCACAGTGCTTCTTCTGGTTCCAACTATCTTCATGTGCCCACGCACTCAGACATTCACTCATTCATACAACAAGTAAGTACTGTTCATCCTCCATATGTCACGCCCTTGCTTACAGGAACTGTTAGGAATCCCCCGAGTTCTCCACACAATTCTTAGCAATCTGATGTGCTTAACAAGCATTTGAAACATTTGCTGAGGGATTGAGCCTGTGTGTGCATTGGTTTTAAACATTCTGATTGTTTGTATGCATTCATTGTTTTTGAGACTGGATCTCTTTATATAGATGAAGCCTGGAACATGTAATCCCTACAGAGTCAGCCTCTGGGGTATAGGGATTATAGGAGCTGGCCACAAATGCCAAACTAGAAACATTTTAAGTGAAGTACATATATGTTACATCTACTCTGCCCTCTATATACCAGACAGTTGATACAATGTAACAAACTGGGCAGAAGAACTCTGAAGTCAATTAAGCCTGTAAAAATCCATCAGTTAAATTAGCCATCATTATTTCCTACAATTAAATTAATCAGAGGGGTGGTACGAGTGATCAGTGGTTAGTACACAGCTCTCGCTGCTCCTCATGTCACTGTTTGTAACGAAAGGTCAACTGTTCTGATATTCCCACATCTCTCCATTCATTATCTGACATGATTAGGAGCAAAGACTCTGATACAGATGAATATTTAGCATTCTGGTCTGGCCTCTTCTCTGCGAGGTTATAAATGCAAAGAATTTGAATATTTCACACAAGGCTGAACCAGACTTGAGCTGCACGCTCCCACCCGACAGCCGATGCCTTTGGAGGATGCTCGTTATCAGCGTTGTGTCAAGGCACCCGTTTCAGTGAGGAGTCCCTGTCACGTTCACCCCGTCTCCTGTTCTGCAAGCATAAATTCCTGGACTGGAAAATGATTCCAGATACTCGTGAACACATTGGATTATTAGAATGAAGACCAAGAACAGGGTGGGGCCTGGAAGTCGCTCATGGACACTAAGCCCAGCCTTGTACACCAGGGTCTGACATGAAGCAGAGGACCTGTGCGATTGGTCTGTGATGCTCACAGCCATAGCCACTGTCACCCTTCTTCCCTTCCCAATGAAAGCACAACCCTGCCTCCCACCACCCAAGAGACTGGGAGTTTATTTTGGAAAAAGACTGTTGTTGCTCCAACTCTGGTCTTGCAAAATACCCAGCACACTCCTCAGGCACTTGGTCACTTTGATGGGCAAAGGGATCAATACCACATCCTTTAGAAAGGCCACTGACAAAGGATTCCCACGATGAGGCTCAGAGCAGCTGATGCTACTCTGTTAAGATGACGACGGTTCCTGCTTTCCATTAACCAGAGGCAGCTGCTTCTCGAAAGCCAACATCTGAGAACAGGAGACTCTGTAGATTAAAGATGCTTGCTCCAAAGGCACCTCTGATCTGTGACATGGACGCTTGGCTGTACTGAGTGTCCTGAAGCACAAGGTAACTTAAACTTGTGTGTCTTGTCTCTGTACACTGGGATTTAACTCTGTTAAATGTATTGCAGCATAATCATCCTGTGAAAAAATCTCAAACTTCTGACCTCTAACATGCATAGATGACATACGTACAGCCTTGGCTTCCTATAGGATGGGATGTGTGGGTGTGTCTTTCCCTAACCATTTCCACATCATTCAGCAAGACAGATTGTTGCATCGGCTTTGAGCTGTGTGGTGGTTCACAGCAGCTATCAGGATGAGAACAACCAAAACACCAAGGAGACATTCCTCTGAGCATGTCTATGAGAGAATTCCCGAATGACATTAATTAAAGTCCCACCCTGAGTGTGGAGAGCACCATTCCATGGATCTGAGTCCTGAGCTGTCTGAAAGGTAGAAAGCAGGCTGAAAACCAGTATCCCTCTCTCTAGGCTTCCAGCCTGCGAATAAAATGCAACCAGCTGCCTCACGCTCCAGGTAGCAGGCCTTCTCCATCATGGTAAGCTGAGCCCTCAAACAGTGAGCCCGACAAACCCTCCTTACCTAAGTTGACTCACTCAGGATTTTGCAGTAGCAACAAGGAAGATAACACAGGACAGGTGGGGATTCCCAGGAAACTAAACCCTAGTTCTTATTTGAATCAAGTAGCAGCTTAAAGTGTTAGAAACCAAAATGAAGAGGAGTTCACTTAGGTCTCATGGAAATCCAGGAGCTCAGTGTGAAGGACAACTCTGTACATCCACGTGTGAGGTGATTCTCCAGTAGGAGACTTCATTTCCTGCCAACTGGGCCGTTCAGCCTGCTTTAAACACTTAGGGACCTGTAAGAGAGTGAGAACACCCAGCACTTATACAGGGCTGGACAGAGCTTCTCCCCAGAAGACTGGCTGGAAAAGTTATCTATTCTATCTGGCTGCATCACTCTTAAGGGTTTCACATGCTTGCGGGAGATCATTAACTCCAGCTTGCATGCTGCTGTGCCTGATCTAACAAGCTCCCAAGAAGAACTGGGAAGGTCTGAACTATTTCTATCTAAATATCCATCTCCCAACATGTAACACAAAATCTCCAAAAATTAATAACAGCAAGAATATGACATGCTAGGAGGAAAAGCCATAACTAAAACTGACCCAGAGCTTATGGAAATGATAATGTTACCAGACAAGGAGCTTAAAATAATCACATACTATTCTAGGATCAGGACATAGAAGATGTGTTTTATAAGACATAATTTCTAAGGCAGAGTAGAGCCACAAATGTACCTTATAACTTAAAGAGTCCATTAGAATCTGCAGATGAAACAATTGGGAAATTAGAAAATTCAATAAAGTATTTCTGCTTTAGTTTTATTTCTGTTGTTGTGCTAAAATATTTGGACAAAAAGCAACTTAGGGGAGAAAGGATCTATGTTAATTTACAATTGCAGGTTAGAGTACTCTAAAGCAGGAAAGTCAAGGCAGGAACTTGAGGCAACTAGATATATATGTCATTAAGACAGTCTTCCAGGTTAACAATTAAAATCATCAAACATTCAAAATGAAATGCCCACAGGAAAAATAACCATGAAAAAGGTAATCTATGAGTGGCCTTATAGATGTATAATGGGAGACCAAGAAGAAGAGGAGGAGAGTCAATAAAAAATAATGGACAAGACATGTTCTCATTAGGTCAGAATTCTAAACCCTCAGACTAATAAGATTCAGCCAATTAAGTGAAACATGATACACAAGAAATTCATGCTGACCAAAGTAATTCAGTAATGATACATTGTAACCAATAATGACACATTTGTAACCAAGATGTTCAGAACTTTCCCACTTCAAACGAATCTAAGAGCAAAAGTCAAAGATGGAAAGACTTAGGTGCAGAGAGAACAAGTTAAGGGTGAAGCGAATTACATTCGAATGCCATCAAGCAAGACAGGGGAATACAAACGATTTGTATTAAAGGAATTGCTTTGGAAAGAAGGAAAGGAATTCAAACACTGGAGAGCACTCAAAGCCTTTTTATTACCTACATCTTTTACAATAAAACTGTCACAAATAAAACACCAGTCCAAGTTGATGGACTCAAGCTTAAGCATATCAATAATCACATTAAATGTAAATGGCCTAAGCACACACATTAAAAGGCAGAGATTTCACTGTTGAGAATGGACTGTTTAGCCTGAGAGGACCACCAGTTTGTGCTGTATGTCTGGGTAGGTAGACAGTACCTGAGATGATGCTCATCCCTGTGCCATAGAGTCCATGTAGGGAGTAAGCTGGAGACAACCCCTTTCTGGTGTCACTCAGGCTCAAATGGGCAGACCATGCCTGAGATGACTCTTACCTGGTACCATACAGCATAGGTGGAGCTTAGTATTTCTGAGACTACTCCTGAGATGACCCAAGACACCCAGAGACCCCAGGCATCACTAATATGAGAAAATAAATGGTAGAGAGATGGAAGAGAAAGAGAAGAAGAAGGATGTGTATACAATGAAGAGAGGCAGACTTGAGGGTAGTGAGGAGCAGCCTGATGTAAGTAGCTGGGGATGCCACCTAAGGCTATGGTGAGGTCCTTGTCTGTGCTGGCTGAGGACCATGTCTGGGTCCATGGCCCTGCAGGAGCAGTGTCTGTTACCACTAAAGGCCAGGAAGATATCCCTCTTCCGAGATGCTGCCTAAAGCCATGTTGATATGGGACAGCTTTGCAGAACTGGCCACACCCCTTGCCGTGGCATCATGGGAGATCTGGCTTTGAAAGCAGGAGAGCAGGAGAGCTGGCCCTGACCCTTGCCAGCTGCAGTACTTGGGAAAGCGCTATCTCATCCTCTGTATCTCACCCAGGAAGCACAGTTGGGCTGGCCCTGATTGCAGGAGTTGACTCCAGAGTGTGAGCATGGAAGAGCTGGCCCTGCTCCTTACCAGCTATAGCACCTGGGAGAGTGGGCTCTGTATCTCACCTGGGCAGCACAGTTGGGCTGACTCTGTTGTCAGGGGCTTGGTTGAGCAGGCCCTAAAGGCATGAGCATGGGAGAGGTGGACCTGCAATTTGTCTGCTGTGTAGTGGTGTAGGCAAGGGAAAGATACCCTCGTCCACGCCCCCTTGCTCCTTGCCAGCTTTGATCTGTCTCCATCCCTCACATGGCGACATTTGGAAGAGTGGCCTGGCACCTCAAGTGAGTAGCACAATAGAGGGGGGCTGCTGGCATGGGTGTGGGTGATCCTGCCTGATAGACACGAGAACAAGAGATCTGGTTCTGCCCCTCCTGGCTGTGGTGTTGGGTGTTAGCCAGGGCAGTGCTGGACAGCTTGCCCTGGTGGCAAGGGTGCAGCAGAGCTGGCAGACTGACCACCTCAGCTTCCACTGAGGTCTTGATCCCGGGTTTTGAGTTGGCCCACTCCAACATTTATCCCATCTATGAACTGCTGGAGTGGTGAAGGGACTGGCCCTACAGATCCGAAGATGCAGGATCTCCTGACACAGAGCATCAACTGGATATCTGAGAGGAGTCCCCATGAGGATCCAGGGCTGATAGTGTAGCAGAAGCCAGGGTCCTGGAACCAGACGAATGACTCAATGCAATGAACATTTGCAAACAAAGAAGTGTGGACAAAAGTGGGACACACTTGCGGGACACACTGTGACACACTACAGCTTCCACAAGCAGTTTTTCTCCTTTTGTGAAGGGGTTAAGAAG
The DNA here is from genome assembly GCF_947179515.1 of Apodemus sylvaticus. Taxonomy (NCBI): domain Eukaryota; kingdom Metazoa; phylum Chordata; class Mammalia; order Rodentia; family Muridae; genus Apodemus; species Apodemus sylvaticus. The sequence goes on from NC_067474.1 coordinate 168,344,411, forward strand.
GTTGGGTGCATGATGTGAAATCCACAAAAAATCGTTAAAAAGTTAAATAATAAATAACAGCAACAAAAGGAATGGGCCCCTTGTATTTCCACAAAATTCATCTGTTGAGGGCATGGAGAAATAGCTCAACAGCTAATATCATGTGCTGCTCTTGCAGAGGACCCAAGTTCATTTCCCAGCATCCAGGTTGGATGGCTCGCAACTGCTTGTAAGTCCTGCTCCAGGATATCAGATGTTCTCATTTGGCCTCTAAAGGCCCCTGAACTCATGTATACATACCATTCAGACACACATACACACACTTAAAAATAAAATAAATCTCCTTAAAATCATGCCATAATCCTACACATATTCAAATATTGCAGCATTAATTGTTGGGGATTTTAGGATAGAATACAGATGCCAAGAGTAGAGTCTTCCCAAGCAGGACTGGAGAATCCATGGAGAGTCCTCTCTCTTTTTCTCTACTTTGGGAAGATCAAAGAGGGTATTGGTATCTGGCAACACACACAAGAGAGATCTCACAAGAACCCTGCCTACCCCAACCCATGAGGTAAGAAATATGACCCCATTTAAGAAGTAACATTGTCTTATTCATACACCTCATAGTTTAGAGTATTTTATTATGGTAGCATGAGACAGATTAGACAATTAGATAATAGATTAGATAATAAAGCTCAAGACCTAGGACCAGGCAGCCTAGAGGACCTACTTTAAAGATCACAGTACAAAAGAATAGAAATGTGAAGGTGGAGCAAAGTGTATACCATGCTAACACTGATCAGCCACCGTGCAATGGAACCATACTCAGGCCTAAAGGAAAATGGGCCTGTGGTGTGTGTGGCAGTACAGTGACTCCCAGTACAAGGAGGAGGCAGGCTGGGAGCAAGTGCATCAGGTAAGACTCTATTAGACACCAGCAGCTAACAACAGCACAGGGATCTATCAAATATCTGAGGATAAGGGACACAGAAGGCGTGGTCATGGGCATGCTGCGGTGTTTGAGGGCAGCTGGTGTGGTCTTTCTCCTGCTTATCAATGTTCTTGGGATCATCTATAGGTTAAAATACCTCAAATGGGCACCTTGAATGCACACCTCAGATGCACACCTCAGATGCACACCTCAGATGCACACCTCAAATTTGCACACATTTTGTTCAAGGTCAGCTATGCTGAAACATGAAGTCATTCGAACATTATCTGATGAATCTGTAGTTTTAAATTTTATTTGTCAAAGAGATAAGAGGCATCTATCAGGGCTTTCCAAATGTTCACCTATTGAAGCTTATATCCCTCTGCAATGGTGTCTGGAGACAAGATGTTTCAGGTCAGTGGGCTGGTTAGGTGTTAGAGAGGAGCCTGATACTTAAGAGCCTAATACTAATACTTATTAGAGTGGAGCCATAAGACTGATCCTATTAGGGGAGGAAGGTCACCAGGGGTGTGTTCACACACAGAAGAGGCCAGGCATCTAACATACAGTTAGACAGCTTGCTCAGAAAACTGGAGACACTAACTCACAAGGAACCAAGCTGCTCACAGCCTGACTTGGGGCTTCTCCCTCTAGAGCTCTGAGAAAAGATGTTCATGTACTTGAAGCCACCTGCTTGTGGTGTCCCTGATGCCAGCCGAGCACTCTTTCAAGGGGCTGTGGTCAGTGGCATTTGACTGATGCTCTCCAGTGATTCTCAAAGGCGGCCAAGACTGCCGTGCAGGGCACTAGGGCAGTGCCTGGCTGGTGCTAGGCAGATGCTCACTCCGACCCTTCTGTGGAGGCTTGGCCCGCTCTCTGTGGGTTCTTTGCTCTGAATCCAGGAGACTCATTCTACAGCAATCATTTGAGCAAATTATATGCCAAGGAGGGATTTTTAATTTTCATTCAGATCAATAAATATGGAACTCTTGCACCAGTTCAGAAGATATGTGTGGTGGACACAGGTATATGTGTCTTAAGACTTGGCCTGATAGGAGGCAGACACTCTTGATGTTCAAAGTCCAAACCCTGTCACAATCTAGACACCTGACCTCACTAAGGTGGATGAATTATAGCAAATTCCTGAATTTCACATATTTAATTGTATTTATAAAAAGACAAGCAAATAACTCATCTAAAAAAATCCTCTGACCTCTTTTTTGAAGAGTTTCCAAAATGATTGCAAAGAACTCCAGGTGAAGATGGGAAAGTGGGTTCATTCTGAGCCTGCGAGTGAAAGATGATGAATGTGGATACATTGTACTGGATTTTAACGAAATACGCTGTGTAGCAAATTCCTAATCTGCAACACTTCATCCTGTAGAGAGGCTAGATACAATTCAGAAACCAACAACTTACAAGTCCCACGAAGCCCCTGAAACATAACAGATTCCCAAGATACCCATCAGGTTATATGAGCAGGAGGAGACTCTCAAAGCTGTTGCGCTGTCTGCAAGTCAGACAGAAAGGTCCAGGATTCTAGCTTCTGTGAGCAGTCACCAGAGCTGAGGTGGCCTTTCCACCATGCTCCTGCCTTTGAAACATTGGTGCTCCTCAAGTCACCCCTTTCCCATACTCCTGTATCTGACACCAGCAAACTCAAATGGTTTTACCAAGTGGCACTTAGAAAGAATCGTTACTTTGCTCCATTGTCAGCTCTTTATCTGGGATGAGCAGACACTTCTTCACTTCTCCCCGATGTTAGTGTCACAGAATAAGGTCTTTTAATAAGAAAGAATCTCATAGAATCTCATGGAATATGCCACATCTACAAAGCTTTCAAAATGGTGTGATAACACGAAGATAAATGCCTGACACTCAGAGGGAGTTTAAAAAGAATAATTTATTTTTAAACCAAATCTCAGCAAGAGGGCTACAGTTTATTGAGATACGTTCTGATTAATTGAACTTGTTCTTTTAATTTATTATTATTTTTAAGTGTGTGACTCTCTCTCTCTCTCTCTCTCTCTCTCTGTGTGTGTGTGTGTGTGTGTGTGTAGGATGGAGTATGTGCATATGAACACAGGTGTTTGTGGGGACTAGAAGTATCAGATCCTTTGGAGCTCTACAGACTGCTGTGACCTCCCTGGCATGGTTGCTGAGATCTGAACTGGAGTCTCTGGAAGAACAGCCAGTGCTCTTAAGAGCCATCTCTCCAGCCCCTGTTGAATTTATTCTTACATGCTCACAATATCTTCTGGAGGCTTCTCCAGTGGCTACACTGTGTCTTGTGGGTCATCAGTTCCATTTTGCCTGTGGCATGTTGTTCAACACAAAGAGAGCACCTGCTAAAACTCTACAGGAGTAAGTTTTGAGATGTCATTTCTTTTTAACCCATCCAAGTAATTCCACAAAGGGTCAGATGGAGAAAAGTTAGAGGCTGCCACTTTAATATTTTATGCCCAGAGAGCAGCATTTGTCATCTAGGTTCGCAGATCTGTTACATTGTTTCCAATGAAGATGGTCCTAAATGAATGTTTAATGACAGAACATTGTGTCTCTGCAGATTTAGAAACTGCAAATTAGTCCGGCCATCTCCGTCTGAAACATCTGTCTGCTTCCATATGTGTCTCTCCTAGATGGAGAGAGGTGATCTTTCCCGGGTCCCTGCAGATGTGTGTTCCATTTGGTAGCTCCTTAAAGCCCTGCTCTGAATCCTAATGGCACCTGAGCAGTTAAGCTCTGTAAAACGAGCCAGCTTGATTTCCGTATGGCTCCAGCTTGAGATGGGGGTAGCTGACATCTTTGTGGATGACTTGGAGAGAAATGGAGGCCGCCTTGCACTGACAGCCAGCGAGATGCCCACTCAGTGTAGAATGACAGTGGGCTTCCTTGTCCCTTGGTGACCTAAAAATGCTGTGAAGGAGCCCTCCCTCTCCCATGTCTCAGCCCACTGTCAGCTCAGATTTCTTCAAGGCGAAACCTCAAAAGATAAAAGTTGGAACACAAGACGCCCTGTCATACACACCAAGCAGGAGCAAGCGAGTTTTCTTTAAAATTCAAAATTCACTTTCAAATGCACTTCCTATTTGGCAAATCACTTCTGGCCCATTCTTTACCGAATACAATGTAACACAAAAAACAACATTTATTTGATGTGACAAGGCCCGTGATGTCCCGTCTCGTCCCATGAATAAACAGTAGCTTGCGGCAAAGATAAGGCACCGCTCACACACTAATAGGGACTGGAATTACGGCAAAATCCTAAATGGACGGTACTTATGGTAATTAGTAAAAAAGGAAAAAAAAAACACTGACAGAAACAAAAGTCCTCTTCGAGAACAGCACCATCCAGCCTTCCGCCTTCATTATGACGGGAGCGGCTCATTCTGTGGAAAACGGGCTTTATAATTTCTTACTTATCTCCACACAAGGGGAGGGCCGCAGCTGCCACAGCATCTGCATCCAGGCTGCTCTCTGGGGACTCCCTGCCCCCACAGTACCTGCTGCTGGGTGCACTCGCTCTCCTAGAGCCATGGCTCTCTGCTCTCCTGTCTCCCTTGCTCAGGGAAGCTCAGACTTCTCTTTGGCCTTCCGGTCCGCTCATCTTCCTGCAGTTGCTGTGGTGGGCTCTGTCAATCTCACTGCAGTTTGGAGAAAAGCCAAGCACGTCTCTGTGATCAAAGAACCCAGAAGGCCCAGCTTTGGATGTACCTTTCCCATGTGTGCCTCGGCCATTTCATCTCGACCTGTTGCTACCGGCACACCGACCGACCTTCTTTCTCCTAGCCTGCCACTCAGTCAGCCGCCAGCTGCCTCCCACTTTCCGCCTCTTCTCCACGGGATGTCTTGTTTCTCGATGAGCTTCTTGGTGGGTTTTCTGGGCATCAGACTGCCCAGTGCATCTCTGTGTGGCCTGGAGCTGTCCCTAGTACCACATGTATGTAGTATCTGTTTCGAAGCAATCTTCAGTCAGCGGCATTGATGAATGACAGTATGCAGATGGAGTCTCGTGAGCACTGGAACGTCCCCTGGCACAGATACATCAGATGTCAACACCTTTAGCAACTCCCAGAAAAACTGAGACCAGCAGATGGTCAAGTGGTATGATTGTACAGAACCTTGACACATTCCCTCATGAACTTTAAGCCATCGGAAGGTCACCTGCCGGACCTGGTGTAATTCAATGTCTGTGTGCTAATGGGGGTTTGTCATATTGACACGAGCTAGGGTCACCTGTGAAGAGGGACCCTCTACTGAGGAATTCCTCCCTCTGTTTGGTCTGTGGGCATAATCATGGGGCATTTTCTTGATTGATAACTGATGTGGGAGTTATCAACTTTGGGCAGTGCCAGACCCGGGCAAGTTGGTCCTGGTTTGCATAAGAAAGCGAGTGGAGCAAACCATGAGGGGCAGGCCAACAAGCAACATTCTTTTGTGGCCTTGGCTTGGGTTCCTGCCATGAGTCTGTGCTGTGACTTCCTTCAGTGATGGGATATATGATCTGAGAGTTGTAAGAAGAAAAACCGCCTTCAGTCATAAGTTGCTTTTGGACAGCGTTTGTCACAGCAACCTTACAAAAACTAGAACAGTGTGTAAATGGCTTTCGGACTGTGTTGTTTATGGAAATGACAACAGGAAAGTCGTGTTTGGTATGGGCCCATTTGGTGGGGTGGGGGTGAGAACCTGTAGATGCAGAGAGCCAATGGCCATATCAGTGTGGTCCTAGACGAGAGAGCTCAGGTGTGGTATGAAGCCTGTACTTACCTGCACACCCCTTCTCTGTCTGTGTGTCTGTGTGTCTGACTGTGTCACTCTCTGTCACTTACTCTCTATCACTCTGTCTGTCTGTCTGTCTGACTGACTGTGTCACTCTCTGTCACTTACTCTCTATCACTTGTCTGTCTGTCTGTGTCTCTCTCTCTCTCTCTCTCCCCCCTCTCTGTATGATGTCTATTTGTTAGTGTGGTGCATATATGTATGTGTGTATGTATGTGTGTATGTATGTGTGTATGTATGTGTATAGGTGCACATTCCTGTGGAAGCCCAAGGTCGACACTGGGTGACTTTTATCAATTACTCCCCATCTCAATATATTTTTAATTGTTTATATTTATTTTTAGTGTATGTACATCTATGTGTGGACTCCTGTGTGCAGATACCAGGGGAGGCCAGAAGAGTACACCTGACCCTCTGGATCGGTACTGACCGGTGGTCACGAGCTGCCCCCCCCCCACGGGTACTGGGATCTGAAACTCCGGTCCTCTGCAAGGAATGGAGATAGTCACATTTATTTTTGGGATAAGGTCTCTCACTGAACCTGATTCTCATGGGTTCAGTTAGGATGGGTGACCTCTAAGCTGCAAGGATCTACCGGCCTCTGCCCAGCCCCGCTCCAGTGCTGGGGTCACAGAAGTATGCAGACATGCCTTTTTCCATGGGTGCCGGTGATCTGAACCCACACCCTTGTGCTTACACTGAAGAGACTGTGCTGGCCGAGCCTTCTCCTCAGCTTTTAACTCCCATTTTCATCCATAGCTTAGTGAAGAGAGAGAGAGAGAGAGAGAGAGACAGAGACAGAGACAGAGACAGAGACAGAGAGATAGAGAGACAGAGAGAGAAGGGAAATGAGGGGAGGCCTGGTAGCATCGGAGACAGAGCCTCGGCCATCTCAGGAAGCCATGGCTGAGAGCAAGCGGGGACCACAGGCTGTGAGCTGTGTCAAGTCATTTGTCTCAGAGGTCAGTGTTCCATGATAAAGAAGATGCAATATTCATAAAGAGTCCAGCCTTCAAAAGGCGTGCTCCCCAGAGGCCTCAGCTGAGGGGCAGCTCCACAGTTACCATCTTGAAGCAGTCAGGAGAGCTCTCTACTCAGAGAGCATTGCCCTCCTTCCCCAGAACAACGCCGTCAGTGATTTGATTCAGATCTGAGGTCTCTAGCGATGGAGGCATGATGCCCCTGGTAACCTACTGCCTGGCGTCTGCAGAGGCGACCTCACAGCCAGCCTGTCTTTGGAGAATCAGTGTCTTTGAGAGTGATGTACCAAAGTAGAGGCCCCAAAGTCCTGTTTCCCTGGGAACCTCCCCGGGGCTGTGCTGGGGGCTGGAGAGGAGAGTGGGCATTCCACACCAAGTCTAGCCACCAGGTTGGGATTCATAGAGCTGGCCGTATGGCCTTATGGGAAACATATATTAACCAGTCAGAGGCATGACAGGGCAAGAAGAATCATGTCTTGCCAATAAGCTGTAATTTTAAATAAATGATTTCTTGAAATCAATACAAATCATGCAACTAGTTCAATAACTAGATGGGCAAAGAATATAATAGTTCATAATAGCTGAGCGAGACGGTAAAGCACAGGCAGAGTGCTCATCTTAGTTTATTTGAAATGTTGTTAAAAAAATAAAAGTACCGTTAAGATCTGTGAGGTGCTCAGAATGCAGATCCCCTGAACACAAGTAAATTCAGGGTGGGCACAGCGGCCCCTTGTAACCTCATGGAGGCGGGGGGGCAGCATCCCTGGAGGAAGCCGGTTAGCGAGACAGCCAGGTGGTGGAAATCCTGCCTCAGTGTACAAGGTGGAGAGGGACAGAGAAAGACACCAATGTCGATTCCTGGCTTCCACACACAGGGGCGTACAGCGCGCGTGTGCACACACACACACACACACAGAGGCATACACACACATACAGACATACACAGTCACATACATAGGCACACACAGTCACACACATAGGAACAGACACACACAGACACATACACACAGTCACACACACAGACACACACACAGACACACAGACACACATGACACACACACAGTCACACACATAGATATATATAGACACACTCAGAGACACACATACATAGACACAGACACACAGTCATAAACATAGACACACACATACAGACACACATACACATACACAGTAACACACAGTCACACAAATAGACACACACACAGTTACACACATAGACACAGACACAATCACACACATAGACACATGCACATTACACACATCAACACACACACAGACACACACACACACAGACTCTCCCACAGGTATGAGCATCCACATATATTGCACACAGACATATCATGATTGATTATCTGTCTCTATTGTTCCTTGGTGGCATGTGGGAACAACTGGGGGACAAACCTCTTGAAATGTCTGTGAGGGAACTTTGAAATTAGGCTTAATGATTTAAAGTGGGAAGTTTGTAGCAGTTTGATAAGAAATGTTCCCCTAGGGCGCAGATATTTGACCTCTTGGTCCCCAGTTGCTAGAGCAGTTTAGGAAGGTTATGAATTCTTTAGGAAGTAGAACCTTACAGGAGGCAGTATGTCACTGGGGGTGGGCCTTCAGGGTTTGATGGCACATCCCACTTCCTGTTTTTCTCTCTGCTTCCTGTAGACACAATGTGGGCCGCTCCTGCTTCCGTTATGGAATCCTGCTCTGAAGTTGTCAGCTAAAATAAACTATTTCTTTTTCACGTTTCCATTGGTCACAGTATTTGATTACAGCCACAGAAAGGTAACCAATTCAAAGACGCAACCTGGCTGCGGGCAGCCCCCTTCCGTGGGCTCAGATCCTGTGTGGAACTAGGGCAGCGAGCCGAGCACCAGCTGTGAGCAGCCGCCTCATGCCCCTGCCGCAGAGCCCTCCCTGCAGTGATCGGACCATGTCCTCCAACTGTGAGCCAACGCAGACCTTTCTTCCCAAGCTGCTTCTGTCGGGTATTTTATCACAGCAACGGGAATGCAGAGTGCTGTACCACCCTATGGCCAACGTCGGGGACGCGGATACTTGGCTGTGACACTCTCACACGTGGGTTGTGTCACACGGCAGCTGACACGGATGATCCAGATACAGCGACACAGCAAGGAGGAGCGAGAATAATATTCAGACAAGAGACCAAGATCTCGCGGTCACGGAGAAGAAAAGCAAGAAACCTCCTCCTCGGAACTGCTGACATCCGGTGTCTCGGGGATCGAGACAGCGGCCTTCCGTAATGCTATCTGTCTCCCTCTCTACTGACGCGCTGCATACTTATCTTTACAAAATGAGGTTTACATTGGATCGCCTGCGCATTGTTCCCTCTCCTTCAGTCATAAATTCCTGTCACATCTCCCCCATGCTATTAATATTCCACAGCGATGGCCTCGCTGGCACGCCTTGATGGGCTCAGCTTTCAGGAGTTCGCACGTCTCAATTGAACTGTGTCTGCACTGAGAGTGATTTTCCACCGTGGGGCAGTGGTCACCGCGAGTTCACAGATAAGGCTCCATTGAATTAATTCCCTAAGTGCCCCGTTGCTTCAAGAGAAGATTAGAGGTGAATTAAAGGAGAAAAGGGAGACTGTAGCTGAGGGACTAAATCTGCGGGACTGATTTCGGGGCAGGTGAGAAAAGAAGGAAAGTTAATTGTGTCTGAAAAGTTCTCACGCTGGAACCTGTTTTGTCAGAGCATGAAGCCTAGTTCTAAATGTTCTGATGGGCAGGAAGCTGGTGAGACGGGCAGGACGCAGCCATGAAGGGAGGGGCAGGACGCAGCCATGATGGGAGGGACAGGAAGCAGCCATGATGGGAGGGGCAGGAAGCAGCCATGATGGGAGGGGCAGGAAGCATCCCATGGTGTGTGGGGCAGGAAGCAGCCATGGTGGAAGGGGCAGATAGCCTGCTGCATCTACCAAGAACCTCTAACCCTTTAAAATGGGTTGGCATACGAGCCCCTGGGTTGGTGCCAGATCAACCTACGTCTCCAGCTGAGGTTTTGCAAACCACACAGTTGATGGTGTCTAACTCTGACCCTGACAAACTCCAATGTGTTGGAGATTAGCGACCTGAGGCAGAAGGGAGTGGCCCCTTGGGCTGTGTCCTTGGGGAGCCTAGAACACCAGCCTTGGCATATACTACTGGCTCTGGTAGCTGAGTGCAGCCAGAGGAGACCCAGCCTCTAGACGGAACGCTTAAAGAATGCTAGGCACATGGTATTATCCTTCGTCATGCTCTTAGTCTCAAGGCACCATCCACAGGGAGACCACACTAGGCCCAGGTCCAGTCTCTTTTGTGTATCAGGAGTCCTTGTTCTTTTGAGTCCTGTATGCAGAACAACATCTGGACAGACCACACCCATCACCCTGTGTTTAGATGTTCATGTACCTATTGACTCGTGGAGGGCAACTTGAATGCCTACCACTCATGACTCCATGTAGGGACGTGGTAAACACCTGAAGGAACATGTTAAGGACCATGTTGCCACTTGGAAATTTGGAGACTAATCTCATATCTTGCTATCTCTGCCAGGCTTTTCCTAAGAACCATGACAGACCAGATAGAGGGATTTTGAAAGCAGAATTCACCCAGCATCTCTTGACGTTGTGATGTCCTGGCAGCCTCACCACACCGCATCAGCTTGCATTTGAACCTACTCAGACCGTTGTAGAAGCAGCCCCAAGCAGCATGTGCAATGGAACTCCTCCTCCTCCTCCTCCTCTTCGTCCTCCTCTTCCTCCTCTTCTTCCTCCTCCTCCTCTTCTTCCTCCTCCACTCTCTTTTTGTTTATTTGTTTGTTTATCAAGACAGGGTTTCTCTGTGTAGTCCTGGCTGTTCTGGAACTCACTCTGTAAACCAGGCTGGCCTTGACCTCAGAAATCCGCCTTCCTCTGCCTCCCACTTGAGGGGAAAGGTGTGCACCACCACTGCCCAACTGCAATGGAACTCTTCTGACATCAGTAAGTGATAGAAACTGCATTGTGCCGACTTCTTCCTGGGTGGGTCTGCTGAGTGGAACTGAGGGGTGCCCATCCCTGATGCTCTGTGGTCTCAGTGCTCCTTGGACAGCTTTCTTCACTGCGTTGTTACTTAAGAAGGAAGGGCCTAGGGTAGGGAGATGGCTCAGTTATAACATGCCTGCCTTGCAGAGGTTAGGATTCAAGGCTGACCTGAACCCACACAAAATGCCAGGCATGGTGGGCCATGTCTCTGACCTCAGCGGCTGGCGAGATGGTAGAAGCTCAGGGTTCTGTATTCCTTCCTTCCACTGCTGGGATAAACTCCCATGGCCCCTATAGAAGAAGGGTGTGCTTGGAATTATGGTTCCTGAGAGTCAGAGTCATCATCCTGGCGTGGGGGTGTGACAAGTGGTGAATGGAGCAGCAAGTTGACACACTGAGTGTTCACATCTCCAACCTCAAGTAGGAAGCAGAGAACACACTCCGAAAGGCACACACAGCCTTGAAACCTCAACACCCAACTCCAGTGACATACTTCTTCCAACAAGAGTATGCCTCTTAGACCTCCAAACAGCGCCACCAACTGGTGAGCAAGTATTCAAATACCCGAGATTGTGGGGGACATCTCATTCAAGCTACCACTCGCCTGCTGGGCAGTGAGTCTTGCCTACTTGGCCGAGTTCCAGGCTAATGAGAGACCTGGTCTCAAACAAGGGAAACCGGCTGAGGGAATGCCATCTATGGTTCTCCCATGACGTCATGCATGTACCAACATGCATGCACGCATACATGAGCATGCACATATGCAAAGATCAGTTTACAAAGTAAGGTGGCTAGAAACAGCTCTTTCCTGGGGTGGCATTCTGCCTGGCCGCCGTCGCCTCCCCACCCCTCAGGCGTGCGTACCAGCCATGATACTGCGGTGTGTGTGTCAGGCCTGAACTCCCTAGAGAACTTTTATAACTTGGTTCTTAACTGGTTTCTGTCTATAAAATTAAAGACTGACAATAGATTAGTGAGTGCTGTAAAGTGTCTTCAATTCCTAACCACTGCCTCAGTTAGGGCGAACACATAACAGTGTGTAACAACAGATCGGCTGTCTCTGGGAAGAGCGGTAAACATCGGGGTTTATGGAGAAGAAACTGGGGCAGGATCTTAGAGAGACTGAGGGCAGGGGAGCTCCCTCTGCTGTGCAAGCATCAAGACATTGTCTGATCCGCCCATCTACGTCTCTGTCCTGACAGAGGCAGCTCGCCCAAGGCCTATCAGGGCCTGCAAGTGAGGCTGCAGATTCAGGGTCTCTTCTCAGGTACACCCGACCCATCGCTGTCCAGTCCGAGGCACCTGTGTGGGAAATCATGTTGTCTCTCAGACCTGATAGGATGTGACGACCCCCTTGCCCTGTCAGGCCAATTGTACTCCTCTGTAGTCTTACAGAGTTCACACGTGCCTGCTGTGGTCTGTCTGTGACGTGTCCCCAGTCTCTTGTACGAACACTTTCGCTCCTGTTGGACACACTGTTTGAGAAAGTAGTGGAACCTCAAGAATGAAAGTGAGTCGCTGGAGTTGGGCCCTAACCTTTTTACGGCTGAGCATCTGCTTCCTAAGAGAGGCCGCAGCGTGACCAGCCAGCCTCCTGTTCCTGCCCCCATGGCTTCGCGCCGTCTGCTGCTATGCCTTCTTCACTGTGATGGACTGTGTCGCCTTTGAACTATGAGCCGAAATAAACCCTTTCCCTCTTAAGCTGTTCTTGGGGGCATTTTCTCTCAGCAAGGAGGCAGTCTGTGAGGCCCTGGCTTTTCTGGAGCCTTGAGATTTGGTTTCCGTGGTTGTCAGACCCACATGGCTTCCCCTCCCATTACCAACCAGATGCCGTAAGCACTCTCCCTCCATTGCCCACTGGAGTCACAGCTCCTTCCCCTCTCTGGTCCCATAATTCCGCTGGTCTCATTGTTTCTGCTCAATCCAGATGACATCAGGCCATTAGGAAGCTTTGCACACAACGTTTCTTCCGGCTGCGGATTCTCCCAGGTTCCTACCATTGCTTACTGACTCTTCCTCCATGTTCCTTAGCTCCCCTGTGGAAAATCTCAGTAGTCCTTGTATGGGGGTTGGACTGGTTGGTTTTGCTTTTGTCAGCTTGACACATTATCTGGGAAAGAGGGAGCTTTGAGAGAAGACCTCCAGCAGATTGGCCTGCAGGCAAGTCTGTGGGGAATTTCCCTGATTAATGATTGATGTGGGAAGGCCCAGCCCACTGCAGGCAGTACCTGGGCGGTACCATGCCTGGGCAGGTGGCCCTGGGCAGTGTAAGAAGGCAGATTGAGTAAGCCATGAGAGACGCGACAGTAGGCAGCATCCTTCCATGGCCTCCGCTTCAGATCTCGCCTCCAGGCTCCTGTCTTGAGTTCCTGCCCTGACTCAGTTAGTGATGGATTGTTACTCGAGAGTCGTAAGAAGAAATAAGCCCTTTCCTCCCCAAGCTGCTTATGGTCATAATGTTTTATCACAGCAGTAGAATCAAAACTAAAATACTCAGGCCTGACAATTTTTAAAAATTTCTTGCTAGAGCTTGCTGTGAAACTCCAGTGTATCTTATTAGTCTGCTCTTGGATAGAAAGCACTCCAGTAGACACTCTAAATAGACACTCGAGGTTGAGATGGTTTTTGTTCAAGTTGTTCCCAGCGGCTGGAGGTGTGGTGCTCTCCTGAGCCCAGCGGGGCTGGAGATCAGTGAATCCAAACAGAATGCAGTCTCTGTTCTTCTCATCTGCTGTGGGTTCCTGCTGTCTGACTCTGAAAGCCAGTGTTGCTTTGAGAGACAAGAGAGGCCAGAGAGATAGAACCCGGACAATGCTCAGATGTGGGTACAGTGTGCTCCTTGTCTGTGCTGTGACAAACACCTTGGCCATAAACATCTTGGGGAGAAAATGACTTATTCCTTCTCTCAGCTTGTGTACATTATCCAGGAAGGTCAGAACAGGAGGTCAAGGCAGGAACCGGGAGGCAAAAACTGAAGCAGAGGCCACGGAGGAAGCTGCTTACTTCCTCCCCACGACTTGCTCCATCTCATCGTATCCAGGACCACCAGTCCAGCTTGGCCCCACCCACAGTGGGCTGGGCCCTCCCACATCCATCCATCAGAAGAATGCACTCCAGGCTTGCCCACAAGTTAGCACAAACTATCCAACATTCTCTATGTGGTTGAAAACCCTGTCCAGGCACTCAGCTACTGGGTCACAAATCCAGGCAGATAGGCAACGAGTTTCCAAATATGGGATGAAACCTACTTTGCAAATGTGACATGATCACACATCACAATCAGATAGAAGCATTGTCTTAGTCAGGGTTTCTATTCCTGCACAAACATCATGACCAAGAAGCAAGTTGGGGAGGAAATGGTTTATTCAGCTTACACTTCCACATTGCTGTTCATCACCAAAGAAAGTCAGGATTGGAACTCAAGCAGGTCAGGAAGCAGGAGCTGATACAGAGGCTATGGAGGGATGTTACTGGCTTGCTTCCCCTGACTTGCTCAGCCTGCTCTCTTATAGAACCCAAGACCACCAGCCCAGGGATGGTACCACCCACAATGGGCCCTCCCCCCCCCTTGATCACTAATTGAGAAAATGCCCCACAGCTGGATCTCATGGAGGCATTTCCTCAAGGGATGCTCCATTCTCTGTGATAACTCCAGCCTGTGTCAAGTTGACACACAAAATCAACCAGTACAAGCATGTATCCACAATTTGAACTTCCCCAGAATTTGACATCACTTAGACTAAGACAGTAGAGCTGGGATCTGTATGCCACACCCCCCAAGACTGGTCAGGTGCTCGGTGGCACTGTTGTTGGTCCTGGGTGCTGGGTGCTGGGTCCTGGGTGCTGGGTGCTGGGTACTGCACACTTATTTCCTATGTGTTATTTTACTGCGACATTAACAATAAGCTTGTGGGGTTGGAGAGACAACTCTCTCCTTTTTATAGAGAATGGAGCTGGGGCCTCAAAGTGTCATCACTTTCAGAGGCCTTCAGGATCAAGGCTGACCTTGAAGCAGGCTGACCTAACACTTTTATAATGTCAGGTCCACAGGTGAAAGTCTAGTCTCTCTGACCACACACACCCCAAATCCTATATATTTTACACAAAATCACCCTGTTGCCATTGTTGCATCTGAGAACATGGAGGCCCAGGATGCTCTCAGCCTTCAAGGTTAGTATTTTCTCCTGAGCTGGAAGGGCTTTTTCCATTTCAGAGTCTCTTCCCTGCCCACCCTTCTTTGCTTCCAGACGGTCCCGTTCTTAGAACCAAAGGGTGCCTCAGGCTTCTGTGTAACTAAGTCTCCTCAGCTCCTACCACGTGATGCTGGGTCTGAGCTTCTCAGACCTGTGTCTCTTTGCAGTGCCTCGGATAGAAGGACGGCGTGTGAGCAGTCACGGCTCCGAACAACACGGAGCGCTGTCAGCCCTGTGGAAATTAACCACAGAATGCAGTGATGAAGAGCCTCGTCTCCTGCCTTAAGATTTCTCTTGAGGGAAAGCCATTTGTCAAGTATGGGTCCAGCTGAGTTATACTGTTTCCTATTAAGATAAGTCTAAATGAATTTTTAATGATGGGATGCTGTATCTCCCCAGATTTAGAAACAGAGCATTAAACTGGCTGTCCCCATCTGGAGCATTGGTGTCTCTCCAGAGCCATCCATCACCCGGAGTGAGAGGGCAGATGAGGGTCCCTGCAGATGTGTCTGCACAGCTGGAGCCAGGGCACTCGGTCTGTCAGTCACTCTGCACGGCCCATCTGGGAGAGACTTCTGGGACCCTCTGGGAAGTAATTGGGGTTCGAGGCACATCCTCCCTCAAAGTGCTCAGGCTAGTAGGACTGAAGTGTTGACATTCCTGGCCTGGGTGCTCCCCTTGATGGTCTAGCTGGGGTCTGTACCCCACTCCTGCCTTTGTCCTCCCAATGCTTCTGGGCCTCTCCCTGAGGTGGCATGTGGCATGTCACAGTCAATCACAGTCCTTTTATCACTAGGGGAACTCCTCCCTTCCTGACCCACACCTATAAACTTTGGCCTCCTTCCTCACATACTACCCCCGATCTCACAGACACCCCCACGCTTGCCCACTCCCATCCTGCACCACTTCCGGGATGAAGATCCCCTGATGTCTCCCTAGACACTCAGAGCTGGGAGAAGTCTAGAACTCGCTCCGACTGCACAGTGATCCCTAGCCCTCCAGGCAGCTCCCGCCCCACTTGGACCAAGCAAACGGAAGTCTGTGCTGAGATGGACCCCACGGACCTTTCCCAGCTCTGCCCCCACAGCTCGGCAGCCGCATGCGCCTCCATCAGGCTGTGGAAGAATCTCCGAGGCTGACCCCAGTGTCAGCAAAGCTATGTTGTGTCTCGCCTGCCTGAGAAAAGATAATGGGGTGCTTTTCAGCGGCCCTCCTCACCCTTCTTGCTTAGATTCATCTATGCAAATTTGGGAGGGGGGAAGCAAATTAAAGACTGCAGACGGAAGATAAAGGAAGCATTCCTCGGCTGAAGGAGCAGCAGATGCGGATCCTGGCAGGGCTGCCGAGCAGCTGCGCATGCATCCTCGGGCAAGCGGTTCACACTGCGGTCGTGCCCCAAAGGCAGCCCACCACGGCAGTGGCAGCGCGCTTGCTCTCTGGAGGCTCGCAGGGGTGCCCTTCCCAGCCCCCCAGAGCTAAAGCAGAGCTCTGCAGGTGCCGGAGGGATCTCTGAGTTCCTCAACCCCAGCATCCTGAGCTCTTTCTCCATGACCCACTTGTGCCGCGCACAGACATCATGTCTGCAGTTCTTAGGGGGTCGGAGAGCAGTTAGCCACTTCAACACGGATGGTGTTGAACATGGAGCTGAAGAGCTGGATTTCAGAAGACCATGAGTACAATTTGCAAGCTCCAGTCCCTAGGCAGAATGGGACTCCGGGAGGAGACAAAATTCCCAGCATCCTTACAACACAACAGATCCCGAATTGTCTAATAGATGCACTGGCTTTCATTTCATATGCGTTTGTGACTTCTTATCCACGGAGGCGGTTGAGGGAAAGCAGAGTCCAAAGCCATCGAGAGACACATTCCTCAGGTTTCCTGAGAAAAGGGAGTTCCCAGGGCCATGCAGAGCTAGGTCATGCCACCCAGAGACCCAGTACTCAGGGATGTGTTGTGCCGCCCAGAGGTGGGATGACCTGGGAATTCTGGAATGTCTTTGAGAATGGCAGGCCTTTTTCAGGGTTTTAGGGTTGGTCTCAGATCAGATATCAAAACTAACCAAACCCCAAGTCGCCCTGAGCCAGTGGGTTTATGTTCTTGTGTGCTGATTTCAATACCCAAGGAGCCTCTGGCTGTAATACATTGCTCTTCGGTTGTCAGAAACTGACCGGTGGCCCTCCGTCATTAACAAAGCGAGTATGCGCCTAAACTCTCAACCCGGGTTAGGATCGGGAACAATGAGCCTGGAGAGAAATGCCACACCACCAATGGAGGTGGCCGGGCCACAGGCTAGGAAGAGTTGGCTTGTCCACAGAAGACTCTTCCCCTGCAGGGATGTCCTGTGAAGCCGTGGAAGGCCGGTCCCTGTGGGCAAGCAAGATTTTTAAAGAAAGCAAACATCCCAAGATAAGGAGAATAGAAACACGGCGGGTCCAGCCCACTGTAGACATGAGAGGGCAGGAGGAACTGTGCCCTCAATGTGAGAACTTCTCAGAGAGGGTGGAGGAAGAGGCTGGAGGAGGGGCTGGAGGCGGGGCCTGGAGGAGGAAGTTGGAGGAGGAGGTTGGAGGAGGGGCCTGGAGGAGGAAGTTGGAGGAGGAGGTTGGAGGAGGGGCCTGGAGGAGGGGATTGGAGAAGGAAGTTGAAGGAGGGGCCTGGAGGAGGAAGTTGGAGGAGGAGGCTGGAGGAGGGGCCTGGAGGAGGAGCTTGGAGGAGGGGCCTGGAGGAGGAGCCTGGAGGAGGGGCCTGGAGGAGGAGCCTGGAGGAGGAGCTTGGAGGAGGGGCCTGGAGGAGGAGCCTGGAGGAGGAGCTTGGAGGAGGGGCCTGGAGGAGGAGATCCCAGCTCCACCTCTGCCCACCGCCCAGCAGGCAGACTGCTTTCTGAGCAGCATCCCAAGTTTCCTTTAAAGTGGTGGTTGTGTGTTACACCCCAGAGCCCCAACCTGATCCATTTTCTTGATAAGGGACAACTGGCTACTTGAACAACCTTGCTGTTGGGGCCTGTCTTAGGTTTGTTTTTGTTGTTTGTTTTGATTTTTGGGTTTTCTGTTGTTTTGTTCTATGTTTGTTTGGGTTTTTTGGTTTTGTTTTGTCTGTCTTTTCCCCTGGTGTGGCGATAAAATACCCCGACAAGAGCGAATGGAAGAAAGGATTTACCGCGGTTCACGAGCAGCAGGGGCCGGAAGCAGCAGAGTGCAGCATGTCCACAGTCCCCAAGCAGAGAACGACACGACTGCTGCGCGCTGTGGCTCGACTCCGTTTCTCCTCCATTTGTGGAGTCCAGGGTCTCACCTAGGGAATGGTGCCACCCACAGTAGGCGGTTCTCCTCTCAACAGCATGACCAGGATAACACCCAGGGGGCCATCTCTGAGGGGATCCACATCCCAAGTTGTCAATTAGCGACAACCATCACAGTCTCCTCACAAGGGTAGGTGAGTGGATACGGCCGGAAGGCTCCAGCCTCTGCTGGGAGAGTGGCATGTAGCTTTTATAGTCGTGACACATACCCCAGACACAGCCTGGCGTCAGGACACATCTTCACAACATTGCCAAGGAAATCAATTGGTCAATGGTAGATAGGACACACTTGAAGAGCTTGTACCTGTGCTAAGGATGCTTCCTGGGATAGAGACCATTGCCTCAAGTGTCGCCCTGTTCTGTGTCTCTGCAGAAAGGTGTGATTCTCTCCACATCGTGAGTGGCTGACTGGACACAAAGCACCTTGAGGAAGACACCATGGTCTCAGCAGAAACACCTGATAAAGGAAGGACTTGCTGTCTGGTGTCCACCGGAAGGACATCTGAATGCTTGGGAAGTAGGGAAACCTCGGCAGCCTGAGAGAACTGCTTGATGTCCAGTGCACTGTAGAAATTATGCATCTTAAGAACAGTCCCAGGGTGTGTGTGTGGCTGGACAGATGACTCAGTGGTTAAGAGCACCAACTGTTCTTCCAGAGGTCTTGAGTTCAGTTCCCAGCCTCCACATATGGCTCACAACCATCTTTAATGGGATCAGACATATATAAAATAAATAAATCTTAAAAAAAAAAAAAAGAACTGTGCCAGGTACGTTTTGTAGACTTTTGAGTTGTACGTGCTGCGCTCAGCTGCCTCTTGCTTTGCAAGGGTGGGGTAAGCGGGACCCCACACATCTGCACATCTCCTGGTGCTCCCCTCACCCTCTGCACATCCGGCCCTGGGATGCCAGCAGCCGCAGACTGTTAGAGAAGGGTGCCAGGCAGTCTGGGAAAGGAGCTGGCACAAAGGTATCGTTCAGGAAGGAGCCATATTAGGAGAGGGGAGAGAGACCATTGAAGACGTGATTGGGTCTTGCTGTGGGAGAGTGTTAGGAAGGGACAGCACATCATTCAGAGATAGCATGATGGTCTCTCAAGGGAAGGAGAGGCGTCCCTTTAGGACCCGGATGATGCTTTATATGAGGGATAGGCTGGGGCTGGGGAGATGGCTCAGTGGTTCCTGGTGCTCATGGCTGTCACAGAGGATCTGAGGTTGGATACCGGCACCTATATCAGGCAACTTGCGATCAGCTCCAGCTCCACCCCTTACAGACACATGCACATAAAAAATTAGAAGCAAAATCAATAAAAAAATTTTAAAGATTTATTTATTTATTCATGATATGTAAGTACACTGTAGCTGTCTTCAGACACTCCAGAAGACGGCATCAGATCTCCTTAAGGATGGTTGCTAGGAATTGAACTCAGGACCTTCAGAAGTGCAGTCGGTGTTCCTAACCACTGAGCCATCTCTCCAGCCCCAAATCAATAAATTTTAAGATAAATAACTTAAACAAGAGATCACTGCCATTGGTCAGATGACCGGGTAGAGGCTTAGAGGAAAGCCTTCTGCTAAACCTCCCAGACACGGGAAAATACCCAGCTTCGATAGTGTTTAGAAACTGGCTGGGAAGCTCACGCCGTGTGACCTGGACTGGGACAGCTGAAGTGTGACGAGGAACATGGACCCTGAAGAGCCTTCACAGCATGGCTTCGTAACTTGCCCAGAGAAAGAGCTGCAGGGACACACGAGCTCATTTCTGGGGGCCGTGGGATCTGTCCACATAGAGCGTCAGAGTCCTTGAGGGGCAGGCTGATGACTGTGCTCAGTCAGGTCTGTCCCTTCGCTATGTCTTCTGTGAGTGCCCCCTCTGTTTTACTATTAAAAAAAACAAACCCTAAACTTCTGTCTCAGTGCAAGCAGAGGCCCTCAAAGGCCACGAGAGTCCGTCAGATCCCCAGGATCTGGAGTTACCAATGGTTATAAGCACCACGTGGGTGCTGGGAACTGCACCCTGGGCCCTCCGCAAGGGCGGCAGGAGCTCACACTCAGCCTTTGAGCATTTCTCCATCTCCTGCCTCTGTTATAATGTCATCTGTATTAGATTTTTTTTTCCTGCTGTTGGACGATGCAGGTGTGTGTTCCATTCAGTAGCCAATCAGAATGGAAACAAATGAATCCTGGGAAGAAAATTCTAGAAGCCGACTAACAAATCCATCCATTGTTTGAGTGTCCTCTGAAGCCAGCAAAGAGGACACACGCGCTTATATAAAACTCCACAAAGGGAAGTAAGGAGTCCTGTTTGCTTCTTTCCTTAAATAGCCATTGGCTTAAAAAAATGAAATTATTCCAGGGAGGAAAGTGAGCCTGAGAGAAACCAGAGGGGAGGAAAGCGATCCAGACGCTCATTGCCAAAGGGCCTCGAGTCGCAGACTCGGACCAAATAACCCGACGATAGCGACTTCCTGTCAAAGCTCTCCTTGTATATTTGAATCGCGCACTAGGGGACTCTCATTTTTAAGTTAAATTTAAAATCCCATTTAAAAAGTATTAGTCGGTGTCAAGCATGGGAGGGGGGGATGCGGTTCTGCAGCTTAGAAAGACTCCTAGCTCCCCACACACGTGCTTGCAGCCTTCCGGATTTCATGCAGCTGGCGCCTCGAGTATCATTTTACCTCTTAATGTAACAGGGGAGCACAGGGGTGATTTTCACATCCAAAATCACAGGGCATAAAAATGCCCAATTTCCTGGGAGGGCGCACTAAAGTCGCATTCCCGAGCTAGGAGCATCCCAAACTGCAGAGAGAGTGAGCGCGCATCGCTTGACTAAGATGGTTTGCATAATCCCGCCTGCTCCCCTGCCTGCTCCCTTCAGCCTTGGCCCTTAGAGAATGATATCAACAGATACTGTCCCCCTTGCACTGTGGGTCCGTGCACAGTCTGCACCCAGACACAGGACCCGGGAGGAGTTGCCCGCTTGTCTTCACGATGAGATGTGAGTCCTGAATCCAGGCTTCATATGTGGTATCCATGCGTGACTGAGGCCCTGAGCCCTCGGCACTTGCCTGAGCTGACAATACAGACACTTCTTGGTCATCTTCAGAAGTGCCTGTCCTGTGTGTGTAGTCCAGCTGATGGAGTTTAAGGCCAGTCACTGACCACACTTCTGTGAGTGACTTAAACCAGAAGCCACCCTTACCACCATGGTTTTCAGAGCCCAGCATCAGTTCAGGGCCTGGTGACAGCTCGAGGGCGGAGCCTGTGCAACCCCGGGGATCTGATTCTAAGAAGCTACACTCCTGCACACTGTGCTCTGCCTGCCTTCCCAGGGGCTGTGGCCTCTACTTCCCTCACCCTCCCTTGGGCTGTTGCCTCTGCTACGGAGGGAGGATGGACTTGGCCAGGCGACATCATCTGGATGACAGTACCAATGCTTGCCCTGAGATCCCAGCTGCTTAGCCAGGGGAGCCATGCGGCCGCCATCTGTACTAGTCCTCCAACATAAGCACAGCTCCCCTTAGGGTGTCTCGGCTCCAGAGAGAGGTGGTCAGCCAATCAGCCAGAGCCTCACAGCGCAGCTCACAGGCCTGGCGGGCTTCTGTGGCCTCGACCCATCCGAAGTATTTATTCTGTTCAAAGATCCGCTGTCCCCTCTGGGCCCCCAAGCTGGCTGTTTTTCACTTCGTCTCTGTGAACACCTCGACCGCTGCCTCCAGCCCCCGTGGGCCTCCCCAGCCTCCCTCCTCTCCCGCCTCCCCCCTCACCTCCACCGCTGCCTCCAGCCCCCTCCCCCCGCCTCCGTGGGCCTCCCCAGCCTCCCTCCTCTCCTGCCTCCCCCCTCTCCACCGCCCTCCTCTCCTGCCTCCCTCTCTGTTTCTTTCCTACACAGCTAACATCACATAAAACAGAAACGAATATGCAAAAGGCACTCTGCGTTTTAATCAGGTTTGGGGGGAAATATGTCTAACAAGCCACTTTCTGTGTGGATGAAATGTTTGACATTTAGCAAGGCTGCGGCGGATCCTGTCTGACATCTCCGCTTTAAATGCCACTCTACGGTCTCCATCTCTGAGCCTTAAAAAGCACTTTCCTGCTAAGTGTTATCATTACTAAAAATATTAGGCAGAATCTTCATTCATTTGGAGTCACTGTGTAATTGGCCTGGCATACACAAGGCAGGCAGGCAGACTGGCCAGAGATGGCACGGGCAGAGGACGTGTGGCCTCTGGGACAAGGTACAGAACTATCTTCTCAATCACTGTCTTCCATGCATGGGGGGACACAGGGGGCGGCAGGGGCGGTGTTGCATGCGAGCTTACAACAGCCGGCTCATGCAGCCAGGGTCCAGGTTCGGGGAAACACCTCAGTCCGCAGTACAAAGGCTGTCCTCCCTTTCTGGCTGCGTCACTGTCACCCACGGCTCAGTTGCACCAGGGGTCCCTGACATGTCTGTGGCCAACTTTGGCAAGTCTCTACCTGCTATCACTGGCTCACTGTGGGGATCTCCTCCGGAGGTTCATGGTGAGCTTGAGGGTGGGCCAGCCAAAGGCATTGTGGACTGTTGAGGAGGAAAACACAGGCAAACCGCAGCCGTGGTGCATGTGCCTGTTGGCTGTGTTCTCGTCGTACAGTGCAGTTGAGGGTGGTGGTGGTGGTGTCACAGCGGAGAAAGGTGGGGCCTTTCAAAGAGACTGAATTATTTTCACTCCACAGAATAGAGTTCCCTGGTCCCTCTCATCCTTTGTCCTTTCACCACAGGAAAGATAGAAATCCTATTCAGAGGACCGGGTGCCATCTTGGAACCAGAAAGCAGTGAAGTGTAAACTTTAAGAGGTCTTTGGGGAGTCAGTTGTGTTGGATGGTGTTTTGCTGGGGCAAACATGTAAAGGAACATTTAGCTGAAGCAGACACAGGAGAAAGATGTTCTGCTAAAGCAAGCACGTGGAGGACACGTGATGAAGGATTCTTTGCTAACAATATGCATGTATTGGTCCACCTTTCATTGCATAGTTGAGCTGCATTTGTCAGGACTCTGCGGACTTGGGCTGATTGGATGCCCATGCTGAGGCAAGGCCTGCACTCAGGTGAGCACGTGGAGGACACGTGGTATTTGGAGGGTGTGACTGGGACCCCATGGAGTGGCGAGACAGAGCTAGGCTTGCTCATAGAGCCAGCTGAGGCCTGGCTGTCTCTGCTAGGTCGTGTCACTCTACAGAACCGGACTGCTGGTGTATCCGTGAAGTGTCTTCCAGTGGATCAGCTGCTGCTGCGGACCTGTGAGCAGAACTGCCAATTTCCAGACAACACAGACGGGAGTTGCTCCAAAGAACCTTTCTAAACAGGTCCATTCCCCACCCCAACCCCCTGTTATCCTTTCTTTTCCACTACCTCTGGTGAGTTACAAGGGAGGTTAAAACATTTAAGAACCATCATCAAAAGAGGATTTGAAAAAACTCAAGTCACAGAGCGGCCGTCATCAGACGCCAAGCCCTGTGAGACGTTGACCCTGACCTCCAAGCCCAGAAGGCTGCAGGTACACTTCTGTCATTTATAAATGAACTCGCTCTCGGACATTTGGTTATCATAGCACCAAGGGACTGAGACGCTTTAATTTGTTCCCGTCACAGCCCCAGAACTGGGGACTGAAGCCAGCCCGTCTTTCCCACCAACGTCTCCTCTGAAACGGCAGGACTTTGCTTGGGTTCTACAGTCTTGAATCAGGCTGTCAGTCAGGTGGTACTAAGGAAAGCGTCAGTCATTGTCACTGTCACCAGGGGCAGACTGGTCGGCTGCTGCTTCTTTTGAGGGGTTCCCATCACCAGGGTTTGATGCAAACTGCTCCGTTAAAAAGATGGAACAATGGGGTCCCCAGTGAAGAGACCAGGAGACCCATAGTCGTCAGCAGTGGGGCTAGAAGTCAAAGAGAAGGAGGAGGAGGAGGAGGAGGAGGAGGAGGAGGAGGAGGAGGAGGAGAAGAAGAAGAAGAAGAAGAAGAAGAAGAAGAAGAAGAAGAAGAAGAAGAAGACGACGACTGTTGGGAGGGCAGGAAGCGAGCACTCAGCCTTCTGTTACTGTGTAAGAATGGCAGACGTGGGGATGCTGTGTGTGAGGAGCTCTTGCTTGTATCATGACAGAACGTTGACTTGAAGCTTTCTCCTCTGGCTGAGAACAAACAACAAGGACCTTCTCCATCCCTCAGTCAGAGGGGATGTGGGTACCTGCGTGTGTGTGCATGACCTGAAGATCACCTGGCACCGACTTAGATCCCGCAGCTCAGGTTCTTTCCAGATGAACTTGCCCCGTGGAAACACTGGTGACATTTTGCTTTGGGAGAAGACCGTGTGAGAGACAGCGAGAGGTTAAATAGAACTACGCGGCAAGATGTGTCTCTGAGGAACAGATGGTCCTGAAGGAAGGAGCTGGAAGGCAGGATTCCGTTGCTGGAGCTTCTGGACCAGCGTGTACCGTAAAGGAGAGCGCTTCTGGGCATGCTCGCTTCAGCCCGCCTCCCTCTGTGAAGTGAGTGAGAGACTCTCAGCCCTAAGGAGAATCCTCACTCCTGCCATCTTGTGAGGCGTGAGGGCGCAGGCTCATGGTGACACTCGGCTAAGAGCTGCACTAAGAGGTGAGGTTTCTCAGGCTCTGCCTCAGCCCCTCCTCCACCCCGCAGGGGCTCCAGCACAGCAGAGCTCACAGGAGCCAGAGAGCTGGGCCTTAAGATGGCTGGTGGGTAAAGGTGACCGCCACGCCCAGTTCAACGCCTGGGACCCACATGGTGGAAGGGGATTACTGAGTACAGAAAGTTGTCCTCTGATCTCCACATATGCACACACACACACACACACACACACACACACACACACACACACACGCGCGCGTGCGCGTGCACACACACATGCACACGCACGCACACACAAACACCACACATACACACCACATACACAAACACACACCAGACACATACCACAAACATATACCACCCACACAACACAAACATAAACCACCCACACACCACACACACAAGCACACCACACACAGACACACACCATACACACAGACACACACAAAAACACACCACTCATACACACCACACATACAAACATACACCCCCCCCACACCACATACACACCATACACACAAACATATACCACACACAGACACACACTACACACACACCACACACATAAATATATACCATACACAGACACACACCACACACACACCACACACATACACACACACAAATACACACCACATACAGACACACACCATACGTACACAAACACATACCTACCACATATACACACCACACACACACCAAACGCACAAACATATACCACCCACACAACACACAAATACACCACACACAGACACACACAAACACACCACACATACAAACATACACCCCCACACATCACACATACACATCACACACAGACACAGACACACACCACACAAACACACCACACACATAAACATATACCATACACAGACACACACACCACACACACCACACACATACACACACACGAATATACACCACATACAGACACACACCTTACATACACAAACACATACCTACCACATATACACACCACACACACACACCAAACACACAAACATATACCACCCACACAACACACAAATACACCACACACAGACACACACAAACATACCACACATACCATCATACACCCCCACACATCACACATACACATCACACAGTCACAGACACACACCACACAAACACACCACATACACAAACATATACCACACACAGACACACACCACACACATACACCACATACCACACACACACATACACACACACTATACACACATACAATGAATCTTTGGCAGCGTCACCAAGTCTCAGAGCATTGTTGAGTGATTTCTGTAAGGGAGGGGACAAATGCTTAGAAAGTCAGAGTGTGTGGGCAGCAAGAGGGCTTAGTGGGCGAAGGGTCTACCACCAAGCCTGGTGGTCAGAGCTTCATGTCCGAGACCTGCACTGGGAGGAGAGAACTGACTCACAGGTTATTCTGTGAGCAGCCCCCGGGAGCCAGAGCACTTACACACAAACACTTGCACAACAGATAAATAGTAGATGGATGGATAGACAGACAGACAGACAGGCAGATATAGAGGGTAAGGTCCAGTTTCAGGGACTCTCGGGGGCACAGAACGGGAGGCTTGGGTTCACTGTCTGGTTTGAACTCACTTGTGTCACTACTGAGAAAGGTGACAGAGTGGGGTAATTTTGTGCAGGACCCCTGTGCACAAAGTAGGTGTGCACTGGAGTTCCCCTCGGCCCCAAGGAGCTTGTTCTTGTCCTGCTGGCACAAGGCACACTCAGAGAGTGGATGTCAGTGTCTTCTCGTGTGCTGTTGCACAAGGGCACACTCAGAGAGCGGACGTCAGTGTCTTCATGTGTGCTGTCGCACAAGGGCACACTCAGAGAGTGGACGTCAGTGTCTTCATGTGTGCTGTCGCACAAGGGCACATTCAGAGAGCGGACGTCAGTGTCTTCTCGTGTGCTGTCGCACAAGGGCACACTCAGAGAGCGGACATCAGTGTCTTCTCGTGTGCTGTCGCACAAGGGCACACTCAGAGAGCGGACGTCAGTGTCTTCATGTGTGCTGTCGCACAAGGGCACACTCAGAGAGTGGACGTCAGTGTCTTCATGTGTGCTGTCGCACAAGGGCACACTCAGAGAGTGGACGTCAGTGTCTTCTCGTGTGCTGTCGCACAAGGGCACACTCAGAGAGCAGACGTCAGTGTCTTCTTGTGTGCTGTTGCACAAAGGCACACTCAGAGAGCAGACATTAGTGTCTTCTTGTGTGCTGTTGCACAGGGGAACACTCAGAGAGTGGACGTTAGTGTCTTCTCGTGTGCTGTTGCACATGTTACACTCAGAGAGTGGACATAAGTGTCTTCTCGTGTGCTGTTCTCTGGAAGCTTTCCTGAGAAAGTTCAAAGTACTTTTCCAATCATTCCTTGGAGTTGTGGTTTTGTGTGTTTAACTCAAACCACTCAAACCCTCTTGAAGAAGAGATGCATACAGCTCACACACTGCGGCTGCCCTCACATCCACAGCAGGGACACTGTGCTCCTGGAGGCCTGAGGTTTGCCTGTGAATGGGGAGAGGAGAGAGGGAGGAAGAGGGTAGAGGAAGCTGGAGAGACAAATGTGCTCACACCTGGGAGCCCCCCACACCTGGGAGCCTCTCACACCTGGGATCCACCCACACCTGGGAGCCGCCCACACCTGGGAGCTGCCCACACCTGGGAGCCTCTCACACCTGGGAGGCCCTCACACCTGGGAGGCCCTCACACCTGGGAGGCCCTCACATCTGGGAGGCCCTCACACTTGGGAGCCACCCACACCTGGGAGCCACCCACACCTGGGAGCCTCTCACACCTGGGAGCTGCTCACACCTGGGAGGCCTTCACGCCTGGGAGCCTCTCACACCTGGGAGCCGCCCACACCTGGGAGCCTCTCACACCTGAGAGCTGCTCACACCTGGGAGCTGCTCACACCTGGGAGGCCCTCACACCTGGGAGCCTCTCACACCTGGGAGGCCCTCACACCTGGGAGCCTCTCACACCTGGGAGGCCCTCACACCTGGGAGCCACCCACACCTGGGAGCTGCTCACCCCTGGGAGCTGCTCACACCTGGGAGGCCCTCACACCTGGGAGGCCCTCACACCTGGGAGGCCCTCATACCTGGGAGTTGCTCACACCTGGGAGCCTCTCACACCTGGGAGCCACCCACACCTGTGAGCTGCTCACACCTGGGAGCCTCTCACACCTGGGAGCTGCTCACACCTAAGACTGGTTGATGGTTGTGGCTGCAGGAGGTCTCCTCCCAGACTCCCCTCTGCAAGTCCTCCAGGTTCCTTTGACACCCCAGCCCTTCCTTCCTCCTTTGGCTCCTTTAGTGTAGCAGCTCCAGGCTGATTCTAGGGTTGACTTTTCTGTCCCATGGGTCTCCGCCTGGCATGGCTGAGACCTTGGCTTTGCAGCATTCCCCTGCCTGGTGGCCTCAGTCAGACTGCTGTTGGCCGAATCAAGATCACAAAGAATGGCTTGACCCTTGAACTCGTGGGAGAGCCGTGGATCACACAGCCTCCCTCCATCCCTGTGGTCTCCGTGCAGAATCATGTTCGTGTCCACCACAGTGATGGGTATCAGAAGGAACCAACACAGCGCAGCCAGGATGGGCGGCCCTCCCTCGCAGCCTCCTCCACCCCGCAGCCCCTGGCTGAGCATGCTTCCTGAGACCTAGGAAAGGAAGTCAGGGCGGAACGCAGAGCTCAGAGAGATAAGATGGTTTGATCCGTTCTACAGGGAGCAGAGGAGCCAGAGAGAAACCTCCTCGTGTCTGCGGGATGAGGGAGTTTGTGGTCGCTCTGGAGCAGTGCGCGGCTCTTCGGAGCACAATTCTGTTTGAAACCACCCAGAAGTACGGAAGATTTTATGAAATGTGCCCTTTGAAAATAACAGCCTTCAGCCAGAAAGCGGGATCAGTCAATAAAGTGCTGGCCTTGCGAACAGGGTGAATTTGATCTCCTGGAAATCCATGTTTTTAAAGAAAAATCCAGCAGTGGGGCTGGGCTCGTAATCCTAGAGCTGGAGAAATGGAGGCAATGACCGTCTGGGGCTCCGTGACCAGTCAGCTGCGCCACGCGGGGCAGGGCCCGAGACTATGAATGGTCCAGTCTCAGCAAAAGGGGGACGGCCAGCACCTGAGAGATGACACCTGAGGTTGTCCTCTGGCCTTTGTGCACACCTGTGCACACATATGCATACATGTGCACATAGGCACACACATGCATATATACACACAAGCACAGAGAGAAAGAGACAGAGAGAGACAGAGACAGAGAATGAGAGACACAGAAAGAGAGAGAGAGCACGCACCTTATTCCAACAACCCTCAAGCCTTTGCTGCCCTTGTCAACATCCCATTGGACGGCAATCCTGAACCTGGCTTCTGCCATTCTGTGTCCTACTGATCATGTGACTCACTCCAGTCCTCCCTACAAATGTGGGTGCTGTGAAGCACCCCAAGTATCCAGATCAGCCTTATCCTTTCCTATTTGGAGCCTACGAATCACAGGTACTGTGGACCATCGGATGCCATCTGACCCGCAGGAGACAATCAAAAGACAGTTGAACAACTGCGACAAGCCAGCTGCTCTCACAACTCGCCCGGGACCAGCCAACACCAGGCAGACAAGCATCAGAGGAGGCAGAGTTTTCTGTCCCAGCGCTTGAGGGTATCCTGCCGAAATCTCTTCAGATGACGTGACCCCTGGTCCCCACACCCTGTGTCGGTCTATGCGGAGTGCTCAGGACCGGAAGGCCTTCCAACCATCACCATACCTGTAATGTGAGTTCTGTTTGTTTAAATGTTTAATTCAAAAAATATTTTCAGTCTTCCAAAAAGACTGTGAGGAGCACAGAAAGCATCGTGTGGGCCTTCCTCCGAGCCACCAACTCCTTCCGTCTTATCAAACCATAGCACAGTAATCAAAATCAGGAAATTCACAAAAGGAGCAGCTCCGTCGGGGACGCACAGCCATGAGGGCCTGAGTTCAATTCCTAGCCAGCACACTGGAGTGGGCTTGTGATGTCCCCTCAGCGCCGGTCGCTGGCTCTCTTGGCAGCCACCCTGGCCTGCTCCGTGACCTTCTGTGGACCTGTGCACTGGAGGCTTTCCACAGAGATCTCTGGCCCTGCCGGGTGCGAGGGCTCAGGCAAAGGGGAGTGAGGGCTGCAGTTGGCTCTGCCTCTGTCTCCATCATTGTCCTGTCAGTTGTTCCGTGTGTGTGTGTGTGTGTGTGTGTGTGTGTGTGTGTGCGCGCGCGCGCACGTGTGCGTGTGCGTGTGCGTGTGTGTGTGTGTGTGTGTGAGAGAGAGAGAGAGAGAGAGAGAGAGAGAGAGAGAGAGAGAGAGCAGGGCAGGGCTGGGCTGACAAGAGGCTGACTAGCCAGGGGGGAGGGCAGTGGAGCTTCCGGTGGGGTTTTGGAAGAGCAGACCTCTTCCCAAGTGTTACAGCTCTTATGACAGAAACTCTCAGTTCTTGCACACCCTTAATTCTTTCTGGTAGGATTCTTATATACAGTTTTTGGGTGTGTCAGGGTCTGACAGCAGGTACTTCTCATTGGCTTGGTCTGAGAGCTTGGGGAAACCTTATTTGCATGTGGGAGGGCTGGGTGCTGCTCTTGATGACCACAGGACTCTCTGCAGTGAGGGGTTTGGGAAGGCTATAGCTACCTACTTAGTAACAGGAGCCAGGGGCGTGGCTGCACACCTCCCGCCCCCTGCTGGAGACGCCCCCTCTGGGTCTCCAGGGTTTTAAGCCTAACACCACCAGGGACCAGTCTCCCTGTGCACAGCTCACCACCCCACAAGCTTCAGGCCAACTAAAGACGCTATCTCCACAACAAGGTGGACAGTCTCTGAGGACTGTCAAATGCTGACCTCTGGCTTTTCACGAGTGTGCGCGAGTGTGTACATGTAGCTTCCTGTTCTCTCACAGAGGAGAGGATGTAGGCTCAGCAGCCCCATGCTGTGGTACTAGCATGGTGCGGTTAGCTCACCGAGGCGTCCGTGACTGTTCCACGGACACTTCCCCGGCCATCTCTCATTAGGTGTTCCGATCTCAGAATCTCAGAGGGATAGTTTAGTCTAATACTTGTGGAAAAATCCATAAATTGTAGAGGCGTTAGGCTCCCCAGATGTCCTGGGTTATCTTTGACATGTTATTCTCCAAGGCAAATAACCTTGAGGCTCTCGTCCTGCTTTCTGGGTAGAGTTTTATAATCTCCCTGTAATTGCGGCTCCCCACATAAGAACAGACCACAGAGCGCGGTAAGCCGCTCTTCCTCTGCCAGGGGCGTGTTTAAGTTCTTTAGCCAGAGAGAGACCAGAGGAGCAACAGCAGCCGCTGTGCTGGCACCGGCATCACTTGACTTACTTTAAAGGAAAAAGAAAAGAAAACACAGAGAGATATGCATTTTTCCTTAAAGAAAATGAATTATTCTTTGAAAGTTAGCCTATCTCGTAGGGCACGGTGTGGAAAATTAGATTTTAATGGCTTTGAAATTGAGGTTCCGTGGGTCAATAGGAATGGATACTTGACGTAAAATGACAGATCTATTAGAAGAAAATCAAATGTTTTGTTGCCCGTCAGAAAGGGCGTGGGAGGACACGGAGAGCTCTTGGAGAACACTCCCTCCGTCTGGAAGCCATCTGAAAGGCACCGTTTCTGCCCCGGTGTTTGGAAATCCTTGGGATAGGTTTGGGTTTTTTGGGGGTGGGGGGCATTTGTAGATTTGGCCCAGGCATTCCCAGGTTCATGGCCCACACTGCAGAAGGGGGTTGAGGAAAACTTCGCAAGGTAGGCATTCCTATGTGTGTGGTCCTGACATGCCTCAGACACCCTCTGCTGTTTCTCCTCTGGTTTGCCACACTGTGCTCAGCATTGGTCTGAGTCTGGGTGGTTGGGTTATGGAAGCCTGGTGTGTGTGTCTTTGTGCTTCTGGGTGCCGGGAGGCTAGCAGGCTGCCCTAGGCAGCCCTCTTTTGGTCTAGGGTTCATGATTCAGCATCTGGTTTAAAAAGTATCTCCTGAATAGTAGCAAACCAACAGACCATTTTCATTAGATTGTGTTTCTCCCTGACCCTGTTTATTTGTCTCTTTTTAAAAAACAAGACAAGATCTTATATCTAATCCTGGCTGGTTTTGAACTCATGACCCTGCTACGTCAGCCTCCTTAGTTCTGGGATTACAGGCATGGGCTAACACACCAGCCTGATTGATTGCATATCTATTTTAAGTTTATAATTAATATCTTAATTATAAATTACTGCATTCCTGCTGTGGATTCAGGTGGCAGTGGAGTATGTAGGCAGACCCTGCACCTTAGGAACCATGCCTAACCCTAGCCCTAACCTAGCAAGAGAGATTGGTACACATAAAAATGCCCAGCGACCCATTTAACTCCAGATGGACTGCACACCCAGGGAGATGCCCTGAGACAAAGGAGCCCTTCCGCTGATGACAGCTTGGGGTCAGCAGTGTCAGGGATGCCGTCCCCAAGCCAGCCATGACAGCTGGGGAGTGGGTAGGTACATTGGTGGGTTCCAGGTCACGCCGCTGGTTGGGAGCAGGCCAGGCAATCCCCAGCCCCCCAAGCCCGACGCCCTTCACCCAGTCAGACACGGTTTAGAGAGACGCCTTCTTTGCTTCCTTGTTCCTTCCTAGGGGCGAGGAAGGAGCTGGCGGAGCTCTGCCCTACGACCCTGCAAAACAAAGGATGCTTAGGCACTCTGAGGAAGGGGTATTTAGTATGGGGGACCCCAGGAATGGAGTATGGAGAGCTTCACCCCAGGAGAGGCACTCTCTTGTCTTGCTTTGGGGTGTGGCCAGTGCTGATGGCAGGAATGGAGATGTTTCTCAAGAGCAGGACTGGGTGGAGAAGCAGTGGATTGAGCAGCTCAATGCCAGAGCCCAAGCCCGGGACCTCTGCCCTGCGCCTCTCACCTCGACACCCCACAGGAAGGACCCTGCTTCAACTTTCATTCTGTCACCAGCCTAGGGGAGTGGGTGGCCTGCAGTCTTCAAGATTAGACTTGTGCATGAACAAGTAGATAAAACAGACTCTAACCATGGCTCAGACACTTCTTGTAGCTCACATGAATCCAGTCTAGCAGCCTCGGGTAGAAGAACATCTCTCGGTGTGGGGCTCTGTACTATCTGTGTTGTATATCCTAACATTCATGGGTTGGAAACTCAGTCCCCCAAGCCAACTGTTAATGATGCTTGGGATGGGAGCTTCGGGGGTGACTGGGCTGTGAGGACTCTGCCCTTATGACTGGGTTAATCTATAAGTAGGCTAATGAGTCACTGGGGGAGTTCTTGTTATGAAAGAGGGTGATCTCTGGAACTCTGGCTCCACTGATAAGATATGATGTCATAAGGAGGCCCCACTTAGATGCCAGGCAGAAGACACAACCTTGCTTGTGGACTTTCCAGCCCCCTCTAGCAAGAGTCCAACAAACTTCTCTTCTCATTCGATTACCTGGCCTCTGACATTTCGATATAGCATTGGAGCAGGAGCTAAGAGCAAACTCTACTCTTGATTTCACTCCTGGCCAGAGACTGAGTTGGAACCTGAACTATTCCTTCTTGAAAGCCAACTGTGTCTGCTCATCTGTCCTCTGTCCATCTCTCCATCTGTAATGGAGCTCACTTTTAACCCTTTCCTGGACTGTTGGACAGTGCTGAGCAGTAGTAGCTTCGAGTTCAATTAACAATTTCCCCTCAGCAGAAGGCACATGCAGACCTGCGCCTGGGCTCAGATTTGTGGAGATGTGCTTGCTGGGAGGGAGCTATCCTCGCGGACACCCCGTGAAGGGCCCTCGCAGTTACCCCGGCCCCGAAGGGCTGTGCACACTCAGAATAGGTGGCTGAGAGAATTCCTCCCACCTGCCTCCCCCTCTTTCTTTGACTAATTAAGACACAGTGGATACCAATTAAAACACTCCGAACAGCTATTATTGTTTTTCTGTTTATCCACAGACCCGGGATAATGCGGAGAAATGAACTGGAAACTTCCTACATACTCACTCAGCAGTGCATTCTCACGAGCCTGACTTCAAGCTTCACAGGGAAATGTGACACCCACAACGATAGCACAGTCTCAGAGCGGCCGACCCCTGCACAGTCGAGTAGTTGACCCCAGTAGCCAGTGCACAGAGGGCAGCAGGCATGGCTTTGACCCACAGGTGAAGGGCTTCCTTTTCCTGGCAGCAACTGCCCTGTGGTTATCAGAGCTCTATCTCTGAGGGTGATTGCTGCTGGCAAATGGACCACCAAAGCAGATTAGCCCCGTGTGCCCAGCCTCCGGCATGTCATCATGCAGGCTGCGTAAGAAGGAACCAGGAACGATATGGAGTCTGTATGGATACCCAGCAAGCCCATCACACTAAGTCTCCGTGCGTCCCCTGCGAAGCTATTAGGAGGGTTGCAGGACTTCTCCCGGGCAAGCATCGTTCTCTTTCTTAGCCAAAGGCAAGGAGAAAAATCTCTTCCTTAAACACAGTCATGGCAGAGCCCTTTCTGGATTGAGATGTCTACTCCGAGGCTAAGCTCGCCCGAGGCTCCCATCCCTCATCTCCCAAACCTCCATCGCCTTGAAGAAATGCAGACGACCCATCGTCCTCTGTATATAGCCGTGGCAAAGATCAGTGCTATTGAATATATAAGCCCTTTGTTTCCTGCCTGGCACAGAGAAATCTTAAAGCCTATCAATCTGTGCTACAGTCTGGGGCCCGGGGAACCAAAGATCACGCGACAGGTATATGACCATGCAGGCTTGGGGGTTGGACACCCTGGCTGCACTCCTGGAACCACCTGGAATCGAGGTGATTTTAGACCTCCTGACTTCCAGGCCACACCCAGACACTACCCAACCCACCATCTCGGAGTTTCTAACGCACCTCTGAAATTCAGAAGGACTATTGATGCTTCACACCCTTCCTTCCCTCCACCCCAGGAAGACATGGCTTCTGGGGACAGGGCTGAGTCCGAGCCCCATCCATGTGGTGAGATCCTAGTACTCTGGTACCCTGAGCTTGTCAGTAAGGAGGAGCTTGAATGAGGTGGGAAGACTTCCCCTAAATGTAGAGTGCCTGTATTCAGTCCTAGACTGGATACCAGAAAGTCTGTTGCTACTTTGTTTCCAACCCAATTTCCCGGTAAAAGAAAGCTCAACTCAAACAGTTAACAAAACAAGCTACAAGCCTAGACTGGGCGACCTCCCACTACACTACTCTATTCCCATCTATATCATCCCATATAATTTGCGATTTCTCCAGGCCACCAGCTTCTCTCTCTGCAGCCTCTCCATTCCTCCTCGTAGCTCCTCCCCTTGACTCTCAGCCCCTCCCACTTCCTCCTGCCCAATCATTGGCTCAAGCCTTTATTTGAAAAGTTAAGGTGGGGAGAAGGTTCACAAGGCAACTCCTCATCTACAGCCCCTCCCAAGAGAGGAATTAGCATTAAAATACAAGTCCAGGGCTATCCCCAACAAAAGTCCATCTCTCTCTTCTCCCCGACTGAAAATGTCATGTTGTCAGCTGCACCAAGCTCTTGCCTCCATGTTAGATGGTGTTGTCAAACTATGAGCCCAAATAAGTCCTTTTTCCCTCAAGTTATCTTGGCCAGGTGTGTTGTCACAGCGCAACTTGTGCATCTAAGGTGTAGGCCCATGGTGATCTCACCAGAAAT
Organism: Apodemus sylvaticus; assembly: GCF_947179515.1. Lineage (NCBI taxonomy): Eukaryota > Metazoa > Chordata > Mammalia > Rodentia > Muridae > Apodemus > Apodemus sylvaticus. Next base: position 168,379,892 of record NC_067474.1, read on the forward strand.
CCTGAGAGCCCTGTCACTCATTGCCTGGACAAGGTGACAGAAAGGATTAAAGTCTAAGCATTCATCCCTAGGATACAACACCGGGGTCTGCTCTGAGCCGGGGTCCAGGAGACACTGGTCTACGGACAGCAGGCTGTGCTGGAGACACTGGTCCACAGACAGCAGGCTGTGCTGGAGACACTGGTCCACGGACAGCAGGCTGTGCTGGAGACACTGGTCCACGGACAGCAGGCTGTGCTGGAGACACTGGTCCACGGACAGCAGGCTGTGCTGGAGACACTGGTCCACGGACAGCTGGCTGTGCTGGAGACACTGGTCCACGGACAGCAGGCTGTGCTGGAGACACTGGTCCACGGACAGCTGGCTGTGCTGGAGACACTGGTCCACGGACAGCTGACTGTGCTGGAGACACTGGTCCACGGGCAGCTGGCTGTGCTGGAGACACTGGTCCTCGGACAGCAGGCTGTGCTGGAGACACTGGTCCACGGGCAGCTGGCTGTGCTGGAGACACTGGTCCACCGACAGCAGGCTGTGCTGGAGACACTGGTCCACGGACAGCTGACTGTGCTGGAGACACTGGTCCACGGACAGCAGGCTGTGCTGGAGACACTGGTCCACGGACAGCTGACTGTGCTGGAGACACTGGTCCACGGACAGCTGACTATGCTGGAGACACTGGTCCACGGACAGCAGGCTGTGCTGGAGACACTGGTCCTCGGACAGCTGGCTGTGCTGGAGACACTGGTCCTCGGACAGCTGGCTGTGCTGGAGACACTGGTCCATGGGCAGCTGGCTGTGCTGGAGACACTGGTCCATGGACAGCAGGCTGTGCTGGAGACACTGGTCCACGGGCAGCTGCCTGTGCTGGAGACACTGGTCCACGGGCAGCTGGCTGTGCTGGAGACACTGGTCCATGGACAGCTGGCTGTGCTGGAGACACTGGTCCATGGACAGCAGGCTGTGCTGGAGACACTGGTCCTCGGACAGCTGGCTGTGCTGGAGACACTGGTCCACAGACAGCTGGCTGTGCCGAGCCAGGGATCTGAACTGGCTTTATGTGCATGTTTCACAGGCACATGGACACAGATGTCAATGGTCAGCTTTAGGTTCTGTTCTTTGAGATACTGTTCCCCTTGGTTTTTGAGGCAGCATCTCCCATAAACCACTGACCTGGGGCTTGCCGATTAGCTAATCTGAGTAACCAAGGAGCCCCGTCTCTTCCTCCTGGATCTGGGATTACAAGTGAGAGCATCTTGTGGTGATTTTATTTTGTGTATACTTGGTTTTGGGAATCAAACTCAGATTTACAGGAACAGCTAACGGCTTAGCAGCTGAGCCATCTCCCTCTCAATGAGAATATAAGCCTGAGCTTCTGCTCAGCTAAAGCCACCCTCCGGCCATCCAGGAAGAGGTCACTGTGATTGCCAACAAACCAAACCTAAAAATACCACCACCACCCCAGCTTGGCTGCTGGAATAGCCCTCCTTCCCAAGGGCCTGGATGCTTGGGTGCGGAGGAAAGGGAGGGAAGGAGCCTTAAAGAAATAGAATTCCCGCAGATGGAAGTCCACTGCAGAGGGAACGCAGGCTGTTCCTGAAGCCACAGTGCTAGGATGATCTATCTGGCTAGAGACAGAGCCAGATTCAAACTTCTCACCTTCAAATTGTCATTGGCTCCCTCATGTTCCATTTCTCAGAAACCGGGAAGGGAGACTTCCTTGAGAAAGGATTAGCTCCCCACTTAAGGACTCTAGTGAGTAGCACCCTCTGATCCATCCTAATTTCATACAGTGGTGATTACTGAGTGCTGGTGGTTTAAATATTTATAGAAACGCCAAAAGCTGCTAATGGTTGAATCCACTTCAAAGGCAGGTGATGACAGCACGTGCTCTACTAAACACACAATGGGAGAGGAAGTGTGCTTGGCGGCTGGAGATGCTAAATGGGACTCTGAGGAGCTGGTGCTGCTGGCTTTAGTTATCTCAGAGGGGCACAGTTTAGCAAGGGGGCAGTCCTCTGGGCCAGTGGCTATCCAGCCCCGCCCACCAGAAGAGGGCAATCTCCCAGTCCCTGGGCTCAGCTGGCAGAGGTGCCTCTATCAGACACTGAAAGCTATAACTTCCTTTCCTGATGGTGCAGGCTGAGCAGGCTTGCTGTTGCCTGTCATGTTCAGACATGGAAATAGAATATGAGCTCAGGGTGCAGCTCAGTCAGTAGAGCGCATGCCAGGGATGCAGAGCCTTGTGTCTGGGCTCTAGCGACTTACAAGATGGGCCTGGTAGCACACCCCTGTGATCCTCTGTCTCAGGTCTCAGGATACGATTTCCTTTGGCTACAGAGTTTAGTCAGCCCTGAATCCATGTGACCCCATCTCAAACAAAACAGAAAAGAAAGCAAAGACAGTCACACCTGACTGCTTAAATCCAAGGTCACATAGCCAGTAGCTATCAGAACTCTAGACCCCTAACTCCAACCTTGTCGGTATCTGGACTCCCTGGAGGGTACAGAGTAAACCAGCTTTCTGGGGGCATTTGTCCCCAGTTCGCCATATATCCAGGCGGAAGCCACCGTTACTCAGGGAGACACTCGCGGCTGAAGAGCTTCAGTGGGCTTCTCTCTTTGTGCCCAGCTGAGCTGCTCTGTCTGGATGAGTTGAAGCAGCTACTTATTATCATCAGTATGGACACCACATGAAACAGAGCCAAAACTGATGGGAATCACGGATCATGATAGGTGCCCTCACCCACCGCCCTCCTGTGCACCCCTCAGCTCTCCTCCAACCACCAAAGATGCTATGATGCCAGCCGGGAGCCAAAGGCTTTGACCCTGGACTGCAACCTTCAAGCTCCTGATCTCTTCCAAACATCTGAGCTCTCAGGTTGTTTATGTTTTTGTTCAATCTTAAGTAAAATGAACTACAAAGTAACCATGAAATGAACAGAAACTATGTTATCATATCTTGGTGTTTCTTACCACCCTTGAAGGCTCTGGCTGTGTGGACGGCTGCCTCTGCTCTGACACAGGTTCTGCAGGGAATTGCAGAGAGCAGCACCCATGTCCCTGGCAGTAGGGTGAGTGTGGAGAGAAAGCAGCCTGCTTTCTCTGGCACAAACCTGTGCTCTGCAGTCTCTGGGTGCTCCCCTCACCCCCAGAGCACCTCTATGACTCCCCACAGTCTCCTGGATAGTACCAGGGTGGTGTCCCAGGCAAAGACATAGCCTAGGGGGAACCTTTGGTGCTGGGGACATTAAGGGAGAAGGCATGAGTTTGGGAAACACAGACGGGGTGTCTAAAGTTCCATTGCATCTGTGAGTTAAGACTGTGCTGTTCAAACCCATGCAGGCATCCCTGGTTAAGCCATGACTCAGGTCTCTTCCTGATGGATGCTACAATGTTGTGGGTCACAGGATTTCAGCGTTAGAAACCATCGACTTCACTTTACCACCATACGATGTTGATGTTTGAATTCCTCTCCTGGCGCTGGGACACTTCAAGATACAACCTCACCAGGCACAGGATTGTGACAGCCACGTAATGGAGCCGCCACGGACATTCAGACGGGTTACTGGGTCACCTGGAGGGAAAGCTGGGCATGGGAACAGGGTGACGGGATGAACATGGAGCCAAGACAAGGTTTCCTGCTCAAGGCTCAAAGTTTAATGAAGGTCTCCAGACCCCCTCCCCCAAAAGCTGGAAACAGAGGCTCTGGAAACAGGTCTGCGAAGCTGGTTCTGCTTGCTCGGCAGGAGGCTGGAGTCAGTCAGGTGGAACTAGTGTCCTTGGAGAACAATGGGCTTCACCCTGGTCTGAGAGCTCTACCCTAGGTGGGAAGCAGGGGCTAGCAAAGTTTTGAAACTCCGCTCAAAAAGGCTGGGGGTCGGGGGAGGGCACAGCGTAAGAATCATTGGACTGGGCTGAGTGGAGAACACAGCCCTTGAGGACTCTACTAGCATGGGTCCAATCTCTGAAAGTCTCAAACAGTGGCACTGGCAGTAGGACAGCTGCTCCCTACCCCTGCCAGCATAGGCCCTTGACCTAATTCCTCATCCCCACATCCTGCCCCGCCCACAAAGAAAACAGATGGATATGCTTAGCTACCACCAAGATTCACCTTTACCCATTGACCTTTAAGAGAGTTTTTCTGCACTGGACTGTGCTGACTGTCTGACCCAATTAAACCAAGGAGCATAATATGGGGACCTTGGCCTGTGGGCAGCTTGAGGACATCGATGTAATCAGTTTTATTCTTGCCCTCTTAGAATATAGCTGCTGGCTTTTGGTCATCACCCGTGAATCTTCTCTGAGCGCGGTTACGTTTTTCTGTGGTGGAGCCCACTTACAAGAGATGAGACAGCCACGCTGCAAGCGCCCCACGGACAACCGTGCTACCTGTAGACTTGAGGGCAGAGACGGAAGAAGGTGAAGTGTCTGGAATCAAAGTGTTTGTTCAACCTTAACTCTTTCATAAACTTTCTGGAAGCATCCTTATTGACACGCCATGGTGTATCTCCACAGTGCTCTAAAGTTAAGGTGCCAGTGAAGATGGCCACCACACCTAGTTCACCCTTCCAAATGGTCACCATTGTTTGTGCATACTACAGCGAGGAAGTAGACCAGAGGTTGAATGTCACTTGAGACCTACAGTTAGTGCTGGAGATGGTGTCTTCATTAGGGTTCTGTTGCTGTGAAGAAACATGGTGACCAAGGCAACTCTTATAAAGGACAACATTTAATTGGGGCTGGCTTGCAGTTTCAGAGGTTCAGTCCATTATCATCATGGCGGGGAGCATGGCAGCATCCAGGCAGACGTGGTGCAGGCAGAGGAGCTGAGAGCTCTAGATCTTGATCCAAAGGACAGCTAGGAGGAGGCTGTCTTCTGCAGGCAGCCAAGAGGAGGGTCTTCTCCACACTGGGCGGAGCCTGAGCATAGGAAACTTCAAAGCCTGTCCCCACAGTGATGCACTTCTCCAACAAAGCCACACCTCCTAATAGTGCCACTCCCGCGGGCCACGTGCCACTTGAGTCTATGGGAAACAAGCCTGTTCAAACCACCACACTCCACTTGCCTCCAGATGAACTGGAACCTTCTGCAACGAGGCCAGCTTACTTATTGATTCTTCTTTCGTCATTCAGTCATTCCTTCATTCCTTCAATCCTTCATTAACTCATTCATTCATTCTTTCCATCTGTCATTCCTTCTTTCATTCACTCATTTGGTGTGTTCCAGTTGCTTCTCTGTTACTGTGATAAAACACCAAACAAAATTAACTTGGAGAGGAAAGAGTTTGTTTAGCTTATAGGTGTCAGCTAAGGCACGGACACAGAGCAGGATCTTGAAGACAAAAACTGAAGCAGAGGCCGGGGCGGAACCCTGCTCACTGCTCACTCTCCAAGGCTTTCTTGGTTTGCTTTCTTATACCACCCAGCAGCATATGCCGGGGTGAGGGGTGAGGGGTGAGGGGTGAGGGGTGAGGGGTGAGGGGCGGGACTCAGCTCATAGTGGGCTGGGCCCTCCCACGTCAATCATGAGTCAAAAAATTACCCCACAGTTATAGCCATAGTCCAATCTAATGGGGGTAATTCAGCGACTGAGCTTCCCTCTTCCCTGCTGTCCTGGCTAGTTTTATGTCAACTTGACACAAGCAATAATCATCCATTGGGAAAATGTCTCCATAAGATCAGGCTGTGCCGCTTTTCTTAATTAGTGATCAAGGGGGAGAGGGCCCAGCCCATTGTGGGTGGTACCCTCCCCGGGGTGATGGTGGTCCCGGGTTCTATAAGAAAGCAGGCTGAACAAACCACGAGGAGCAAGCCAGTAAGCAGCGCCCTCCATGGCCTCCGCATCAGCTCTGCCTCCAGTTCCTGACCTGCTTGAGTTCCAGTCCTGACTTCCTTCAGTGATGAACAAGGTGACTCCAGCTTGTGCCAACATTGTCTGTAGTTGTGACAAAAACTAGCTAGTGTGATAGGTATTTATTTTCTTTCAGTCTTTATGTATGTGTAATATATATATATATATATATATATATATATATATAGAGAGAGAGAGAGAGAGAGAGAGAGAGAGAGAGAAAGAGAGACATGTGAGTGCCTTGATGTCTTGATGTGTGTGCCATGGTGTGTGTGTATATGTGTGTCTGTATGTGTGTGTATCTGTGTGTGTCACTGTGTGTACCAGGCTAGCTGGCCTGAGAGCGTCTTTGCCTTCCCCTGGATGTGGAAACATTGGTAAGATGGATTTGTACTGAATCTAACCCTCCATGTGGGCTCTCAGGGTCTGACTGAAGCTTAGGACCCTCCCACAGCCATGGCTTTCCCCTCTAGCCATCTCCCAGCCTCTCAGCGAGTGCTTTCTGAGGGTCTCTTTGCTTTTTTGAGTGTGTCTTTCGCCCAGGTTCTTTGCTGAGTGTTGAACACGGGAAGGCTGGTGAACGTGTGTGCTCTGCGGCTGCTCACAGCAGGAGTCTGAGGCGGGGTCGTAATTCACTTCCATGTATCTGCAGCAGGGAGAAGTGAGTGCTTTCAATCCCGTTGGGAGAAGGACACAGGACATGGAACAGGCCACACTGTGAAGTGGAAGCTTGTGCTTTCTTTGGAAAGGTGGTTGTGTTGAACGGTGTTCTGCTGGGGCGAACATGTGAAGGAGTGTTTTCCTGAAGCAGACACAGGTGAAAGCATGCTTTACTAAGGCATGCATGTGAATGGATGCGTGGTGAAGGATTCTTCGCTAACAACACACACATATTGTCCGCCTTACGCTTTGTAGTTGAGCTCCATTTGTTGAGACTCCGTAGAAAGAAAAGCAACAACAAACTTCTGGTGGTGTGCTGTGGCTTCTCACCGCGTCCTCAGATTCAGGCCGATTGGCAGAGTGACGATGCCAGCTGAGACAGACGCACACGGTGAGGCAGGACCTGTGGAGGACACGTGATGTTGGAGGGAG
>NC_067474.1:168391833-168519333 GCF_947179515.1 Apodemus sylvaticus
CTGGCTTCCTAGGGCTCCAGGAACGCACACAACACACAAATAAGCATTCATAACACTCAAAGTCTTTAAGGAGTGAGTATGAGAGAGATGAGGATGGATAGAGATAGATAGATAGATAGATAGATAGATAGATAGATAGATAGATAGATAGATAGATTAGATAGATGATTAGATAGATAGGTTAGATAGAATGATAAAATGATAGATGATAGATATAGAGAGATTAAATTAATGATACATACATAGTTACATACATGGATAGATAGATAGATAAGATGGATGATACATAGATAGATAGGAAGATTAGATGAATAATAGATAGATAGATTAGATAGATAGGTTAGATAGACAGATAAAATGATAGATATAGATTAAATTAATGGTATATACATAGCTACACACATAAATATAGATGATAGATAAGTAGATAGATAAGATGGATGGACGATAGATAGATAGATAGATAGATAGATAGATAGATAGATAGATAGATAGATAGATAAGATATATGGATGAATGATAGGTAGGTAGATAGAAGGATAGATAGATAATAGATATAGATAGATTAACGATAGATACATAGTTACATAGAGAGATTACATGATAGATTAGATAGATGATAAAAAAGATAGATGATAGATGGATAGATAGATGGTAGACAGACAGACAGACAGATGGAATACAGCAGGGAGAGGCCAGAGGAGCCTCTTCAGAGACCAGCTTTCAAAGCAAATCCTAAGTAAATTCCCCTAACCCTGAAAGCAAAGGGGAGACTTGATATTTCACAGCCTCCCAGGGTTAGCAGAACGTTTTGCCCATCTGACTAGCATGGGCAAAGAGCTTGGAAGATCCAGGCATTAGCGGGAACCATGAATCAGGAGCTGCTGTCAGGCTGGTCATAGCTTAACTCCACTGCAGAGAGAACTCCAGGACAGTGTGACCAGATTCAGGCTGTGGGCTCTGGCCCGCAGGAACAGACCTGTGTTCTGACAAGTTTTATTTGTGTATTGTGAGTTCGTTTACAGGTCTCCTGTAGCCCAAGGCGGCCTCTTTCTTGCTGCATCCCGGATCCTCCATCTCTGCCTCCCACGTGCTGACTTCAGGAGAGCCCCACCGAGCCTGGCTTCCGCAGTGCTAGGCAGCCAGCTTAGTCCTGACTGCAGTTGCAATTTTTGCCTTAAAATAAAACAACTCAAATATAAAATATGGTAGAAATGGTTTCCTACCGAGACTCTCTCCAGTATAGAGCGAGCTCAGCCTCCGTGGTGGGTTGGAGGATGCAGTTGGGAGCCCGAAGTTCCCATGCTCACCCCCAGCTGAACTGAGGAGAAGGGCTACTGACAGCTCAGCTGGTCACACCTGTGGGGTACTCTGTCCATCTTCCTCAGAAAAGCAGGGAGTGGGGGCCTGGGGAGATGGCCCAGCTGTTTCCAAGCATATGCTGTTCTTGGAGAAGACCCAAGTTCGATTCCCAGGAAGCTCACAACTGTAAATCCAGTTCCCAGGGATCCAATGCCCTCTGGTCTGGCCTCTGGGGCCACTGTACACACACGTGCACACATGCTATGTTCACACAATTAAAAATTTAAAAAGAGAAACCTTTTCAGAGTGCTACACACCAGGAAAAGTAACAGATAAACCAGGGGTGCTCAGGACACAGACACTCTGGGCTCTGAGTCATCTCCGGCTTGGTGGACCTGCCATTGTTACAGGGAATTACAATGAGCTCCTTAGGAGGGTCATGAAGCCATTCATATTAAGATGGTGACTTTCTGGAGTCACACAGGATCTCGGTTTCCTCCAGCTCATTCGCACCCCCCTGTTGGTAGTCTAAGCTCCACCCCACACCTACCTGGCAATAGCCAGGTATGCCCGACCCCATAGATCTGGCCTACTATAAAAGGGGCTACTTGCCCCTCCTCTCCCTCTTTGCTCTCCCACATTCTCACCTCTCTGCCCCTTGGGCTTTCCTACCCCTCCCCTCTCCATGTGGTCATGGCCGGCCTCCACTCCACTTCTCTACTCTCTCTCTCTCTCTCTGCCTTTCTCTACCACTAACTCCCATGCTCTACCCTGAATAAACTCTATTCTATACCGTGCCTGTGTGTGTCGTGGGTGCGGTATGGGAGAAGAGGTGCCTGGACAAGGGCACACCTAGGCACCCCCTTCCCCCACACCACCGTGCCACACTCCCTACACCCCCAATCCTCTCTTTTTAAGCCACTTTACCCACCCCCTATCTTTAACTGGGCTTGATAAAGTCACTCTGAATGTGACTTGGGATGGGGAGCAGTAACGGGAATTATTTTCCCAGTCCGGGTAAATGAATACAGCCCATAAAAAAAAACACCCTGGGTTATGTTTACCCGAGGAAATGAATCTCCTCCTGCACACATCTTTCTTCACAGCCCTGTCAGAAGGAGCTTACGTCCACTGCTCATTTCATCAAGGCTTGTTGTGCGTTCCTAACCTCCCACACTGGAAGGGGGTGCGTGGGGAACTTTCTTCCTGGGCACCCACACCAATCCCTTTTCGTCACTTAGAGAAAGAGCATAGATTTGGGCAGACTTCACTCTGTAGCCTCCAGCTCTGGGACCCTCACATCCAGGTGATACTGCAGATGGAGATGGGAGTCCGAGGGCATCAGCCACCCATCCCCCCAGGGCCTCTGGACCCTCCGGTACCGTTACCATCCTGTGGACTGAGCTCACAGGCTGGATTTCGCAAGGACACAAGACGTGTCAGCCTCAAGGCAAGCTGGGACACAGCCAGAGCGAGAGCAGACCTCCTTCAAACCATGGGCGAGGGGACACGATTCTGGGTATTTAGAATAAATGTTCCCCTAGTCGGTTCTAGGAGGGAAGTGAGAGGAGCCTGGAGAGAGACTCAGAGTTTCTCCAAGCAAGCTCATGGCCCTTCAAGCCAAATGCACATCAGTTTCCTGAGCACTTGGGGGCGGCAGGGGTGGGGTGTGAAGTGTCACCCCCTGTGCCAGATACAGCAAGGTGTCTTCATTTTACACACCCTTTAAAAAGGCAGAGTACTGTACAATAAGGAGGTGGGTGGAGGTCCCTTTACAGCCCAAGTTAGGTGAGCAAGGCCCCATTTGCCCTGTGGTTTCACTTGAGGGGCAGGCGCCAGGACATCCAAGCAAGGCCTTGGGGAATGGAGACTTTCCCATGACATCGAACCTAGTTAATGAAGGACTTTGAGCACTATTGAAGGACTTTCCGCAGCAGGATGAAGGGGCTTAAAGGGGAGAGTATAGGGGGTTAGGTGAGTGTGGCTAGGCGGTGTGGGGGAAGGTGTCCAGGCAGGCCCTTGCCTGGGCACCTCTGCCCCTGAGGGACCACACACCCACAGACATGGTATAGAATAGATTTTATTCAGAATAGGGGATGGGAGTTAGTGGGAGAGAGAGAGAGAGAGAGAGAGAGAGAGAGAGAGAGAGAGAGAGAGAATAGAGAGAGTGGAGGCCGGCCCTGACCACGTGGAGGGGGGAAGAGCCCCAGGTGAGAGAGTATGGGAGAGCGGAGAGCAAAGAGAGGGAGAGGAGGAGCAAGTAGCCCCTCTTATAGTGGGCCAGATCTCTGGGGCGGGGCATACCTGGCTATTGCCAGGTAGGTGTGGGGTGGAGCTTAGACAAAACCCCAACAGTTAATATGCGTCCTGCGAGGCTTGGTCTGTGGGGCTTGTGGATCTGGTTAATATGTGACCATGAGATGTGACAGAGTCAGGGTCCTCCGACCCCTGCAGCCGGCTGTGGGATCCCACCCTGCAGCTCTTTCTGTTTAGGGCACATTTTTCTGAAAGTTCTGCTCCTTGCTTATGTGGCAGGGCAGCAAAGGGAAGGGGGGAGAGAGGAGAGGGAGAGGAAGAAAGAAGGGAAGGGGGAAGAGAAGGAGGAAAGAAGAAGGAGAGAGAGGAAGAGACAGAGGGGGAGGAAGAGGGGCCAGGGAGAACAAAGGAGGCCTCAGCAAAGCACAGGGAATGAGCACAGCTCACACCCCTGCAAGGCTCAGAGTCTGCTGCGCATTCCAAAGAGAACACCAGCCTTTGGAAACCGGGGTGTTCAAAAGTTCCTTAGTACTGGTGACCCCTGACCTCTACAGTAAAGGTTCAGACTAAGCAAGCCGGGAGATTTAGGGATTCAAGACTGCTCTCTGCTGGGGTGTCCTCCAGGCACAGCGGCTTCCGGCTTCCGTACAGGCTCTTCTTCCGTTTGTGCAGCAGAGGCCCGGCCCGTGAGGGGCTGAGATCCTTGTTGTATTGTGCCCTTTATCTGGGGTGAACCTGCCCATGGAGCAAAGCTGACCTGTACCACCATGCCTGCCTTATCTCTAAAGTGTACTTACCTGGAGCCTTGACTGTTTCTAGAATAACCATCTAGGTCACCACACACACACACACACAGAGAGAGAGAGAGAGACAGACAGACAGACAGACAGACAGACAGAGACAGACAGACAGAGATAGAAACACAGAAAGAGAGAGGTATTTATAGGTAAAATTAGACTCCAGGAAACATTTTCCTTGGTAACTCTGAGCCCTTTTAAAACTTATGCACAGTGTCCTGCAGGCACCAGAGAGCACGTCCACAGCCTCAGCCCTCATGGAGGGCAGAACAAGCCATATCTCTGGGGACAATACTTTGCTTTCTTCCTGGCAATGGCAGTGAGCAGTCATTTGCCATGCTAACCTGCATCACCAACACCAGAGTGTATGTGGCCTGCTTCTGACTACACACTCTCCTCTCTCTCAGCAGTGACTTCACATGCCAATGGTCAGACACAGTCTATGGGACGGGACGTGCAAATCTTCCTTTTGAGCATCTCTACCCGTTGTTGGAGCATGGGGACCAGTGTGCAGTTTCAGAAGTGACCTCCTTCTGAATGGCAGCGGACACAAACCTTCCTCTGCTTTCTGACATCTATACTAACAGAAGGAATGTTCAACTTAAATACCCGTGTATCTATAATGGAATATTTGCAGAACACAGATTTCTCAGTGGGCATGCTCAGTGATTAGATGTGTTCACGACATGGTCTCTCCTCTGGGGTCTCTGAGCATTGAGGCTTTGTGATCAGATCACAGAGTGCTGCCAGTCAGATCCAGGTGGGACTGGACAGAGCCAAGGTGGGGTCTGAAAGCACCCCAGCTTGGGGTCTTCAACAACAGACAGATATTGCCTTACAATTCTGAGTCCTTGAATAAGCTGTGGGCTAATTGGCTCCTTCTGTAGACTCTGACCTTGACCTGGGTCCTTTCAAGGTAATTTCTTCTGTTTGTGTTCCAGTCTCCATTTTATTTTTAACAAGAATATTAGGCATATTAGATTATGAGCTAACCAAATGACCTTGATATACCTTGATTACATCTCTGAAGACCTCCCTCCAAATAAAGCCATAAATAAGTACTCTGAGGTATGGAAGGTTAAGACTATGAGAGATAAATATGAAGGCAGATTCCTGCATCTTAGAATAGCCACATCCTGTGGATCATCCTGTCCCGTCTTGGATATTGTTGCAGATGATGTCAACAAAAGATTAATTGAAAAGTCTCAGGGACATATCTGGATGGTTGTTTATACGCATAGTTATGTTAGCACAAGGGTCTGAGCCTGATCCCTAGGACTGAAACAGAAAGTCATGTAAAACATAAAACAGCTTGTGGACAGACACAGTGCTTGCCCAAATGCTCAACCTTTATAGGTAAGTTGCTACGGGTTGGGCCTGGTGTCTGTAGACTGGCCAAGCAAGCCCTGACTTATAGAAATGCACACATCAGTGATTCAGAGATGTCTAAGCCAGAATATAGAGCTTGTGGTATAGATGTGATTTAAGCCAGGAGAACAGAAAAAGGTTCTAGAAGCCTGGTAATGAAGGGAGGGGAGGTGGTGTTTGGAAAAGAAGCAGAGACTTGCAAGGTTGGAGCTAAGTGTTGGACATATGCCCTTCTGGGTGGAAACAATCCTGGGAGGAATGGCAGAGCAGGCCAGGTCTTAGTGGAGTGACACAGTGTCAGGTACTTTGGTGGCAGCTGGAAAAAAGCAGTGCAGACAAAGGGATTTTTATTTATGCTTAAGCCTTCGCACCTCATTTTCAAATGATGTGAAGTCCCTTCCTTAAAAACATCCAAGAGTGGGGCTAATTAGGGATTAAAGTCCTCAAGAAGGTGTAAGGAGAGAGAAAATAAAAGGCTGATAATGTGAAGGGGGATTAACTTCAGCTGTCTTCTCTTCTGATCAATTAAAAACAAGGAACAAAGGGAGAGTGGAGGTGCCACACTTGAAGCTCCTAACAGAAGGCACCCCTAGCTTAGACAGGAGGGAGGGAGGAGGAGGGCTCTGGCCCTTCATTGCTGCATTCACATTGTTTATTAGGGATGCCTACTGTGAAGGAGGGGGTGCTGAGGAGGTGGAGGTAGGAAGAGCCAACAAGATGGAGATGATGGGGGGGGAGGCTGATGGGATGGGGGAAGTGGGCTTTGACCATGGAGAGGGTCTGATGGGACAGACAGATAGTTTCCTGGGACTTACAGCCAGCCTGCCTAACTGAACTGGTTAGCTAATTGCAGACTCAGTAAGAGACAGTGGTTCAAATAATAAGGCAAAGAACAACTGAGGAAGAGACCCAATGTTGACACCCAACATTGACACCCAACGTCGGCACCCAGTGTTGACACCCAACATTGACACATTGTTGACACCAACTTTGACCTCTGATATTGACACCCAGCATTGACACCCAGCATTGGCCCCTGGCATATGGTAGTGCACACAGAGGTGAGTACACAGACACATGGACACACGTGCACATGGACAAGCATGCACATGTACACATACACCACTCAGAGCCAACACATAGGTTTGCTTTCCTTGTTTACCTTGTCTTTAGAGCTGTTAGTCATGAGTGTGAACTTCTGTGAAGGGTGGGGAAAGATGGGCCCTGTCTTAGTCAGGGTTTCTATTCCTGCACAAACATCATGACCAAGAAGCAAGTTGGGGAGGAAAGGGTTTATTCAGCTAACACTTCCATGTTGCAGTTCATCACTAAAGGCAGTCAGGACTGGACCTCAAGCAGGGCAGGAAGCAGGAGCTGATGCAGAGGCCATGGAGGGATGTTTCTTACTGGCTTGCTTCTTCTGGCTTGCTCAGCCTACTCTCTTATAGAACCCAAGACTACCAGCCCAGGGATGGCACCACCCACAAGGGACCCTCCCCCCCTTGATCACTAATGAGAAAATGCCCCACAGCTGGATCTCATGGAGGCACTTCCCCAGCTGAAGCTCCTTTCTCTGTGATAACTCCAGCCTGTGTCAAGTTGACACACAAAACCAGCCAGTACAGGCCCACAAGATCATCTCAACAGGTAAAGGGGGACAGTTGAGTCTCTAGGAAGATAGGTGGGTGCTCCGTGGAACAAACCAGAGATAAGGAAGTCGGTGGTAATGCCTGCACGGGCTAGACTGGCTTCTCTATCTCTCTAAGGATGTTGCCACGACCCTGGAGAAGGAAGCTGGGGGTGATGTAATTTACAATCCACCTTCTGGGAATATGTCTACCCCGAGGAGGTGTGTAAGCAGCTTCATTCCTCTGCCTCAGAGCCGCCTGCTCAGAAAAGGGAAGCTATGCTGGCTTCTCTCTCAAAACCATTACAGTCAGAGAGTACACAACTTAAAATAATCTTCACAGCCAAATATAAGGGCCACTAATACTGGGTCAAAACTGCCCATAGCTGAAAAGCACTGCATTAGCTCCCCTCTCTTAGCTTTTCCACTCATTCATTCATTCATTTCATTCATTCAGCAGAGGGTTACTAAAACTGGGCTTTGGGTTAAACATTGTTGTGCATATCTAGGAACATGTCAGGGAGACAGATGTCCTGTCCTCATGGGCCTTCTAGAACCAACAGAAGGCAAAGTCAAACTTTGTGTGGATGAATGGGTGTATGCTGTCAAATAAGCCTACTCTTGAGATAGACGAACTGCACCTTGCAATATTGGTGGGCATAAGCCTTGTTGGAGGACATATGGCCTTGTTGGAAGAGGTGTGGCCTTGCTGGAGGAGGTGTGGCCTTGTTAGAAGAGGTGTGGCCTTGTTGGAGGAGGTGTGGCCTTGCTGGAAAAAGTGTGTCACTGTAGTGGGCTTTCAGGTGTCAAAGGCCCACACTAGGCCTGGTCTCTCTCAGCCAGCAACTTGAGGAGTAGGTGTGAGCTCTCAGCTCCTTCTCCAGCGCCGTGTCCGCCTGCTGCCGTGCTCCCTGCTGCCGTGCTCCCTGACATGATGATAATGGATAAAATCCCTAAAACTGTAAACAAGCTCTCAATTAAATGCTTTATGCCTTGGCCATGCTGCCTTCCGCTACATTAGAAAAGTAACTGAAACAGACCTATAAAAGTGTGGAGAGATGGACGGACAGACAAATGGTAGGTAGATCATGCACTCGGCACACATGGGTGCGTGGACGGATGAGTGTTCGTGTGGATGTGCGGATGAACAGACATATGAATAAGTGGATACAGGCTCAATGTGTATACGTATGCATAGATGGATACTGGATGAATGAATGGGAAAGATAGGTAGACGTTGTCTATGTAGGTAGGGAAATAGACTTTAAGTTTTCTATATCATAGCAATCAGGAACATTGCGTATGAAGACCTCTAACCCGGAGCCTGCTCTTTCGAGTAATTTAAAGAATAGACAGAAGGTTTAAATGTTCTGTTATTTAAAAACATTTTACCGAGCACAAACTCGAGGACACGAGCTATCTGTTCCGTTCCTGCCTGCAAAGGACCTTTACTCCCAACAGGACAGACAGGAGCCAAGCAGGGCCGGTTTCTCCTGACCAGACGCCACACATCCAATGCACAGTTGCTAACAGCAGACTAAATATGGACAGGATGCCAGGTCGTCAGGCAGGCAGTGGAAACGGCCCAGCAGGCCTGGGCTTGCTGCTGGTCCTGCACCAGCAGTTGTGAATAGAGCATCAGAACAGGTTTTGGCTTGTAAACTGAGCACACAGGGTGCAGGATCCATGACTGCCCATGAAATCTAACAAATGCAAGCACGAGCCCGGAGCGGCTGCTGCTACCGATAAGTCTGCTTTGAATAGAAATGTGCCAGGCACAGGATAATGATCCTCAGGCGTCGGTGCCCTGGGGTCGCTTCCTGCAGCCCCAAGGATGGCGAGCACAGCCCGAGATGTTTTAGTACAGTGGGGGAACACGAGGACTGGTCTGGACGCGATCGCTGTCATCCCGCGTCCTGAATTCCAACTTATATTTATTCCTAGTGACTCAGGCGCGTCTCCTCCATATATCAAGATGATACCAACTGCAGGGGAAAAGAAATGTTCCTGTGGGAAACTTCATTGCCTAGAGCAGGGCAGCCCAGGTTATCAGACGGCTCCAACCGCTGTCTCCCAGCTCCGCTGACGCTCTGGGTAAGCGGCAGGTCACTTACATACAGAGCACAGCATGCTCCAGATCAATTTTCCTCCTACTTTGGAGAAATCAAACAGCGAAAGAAGCTCACCTTTATCGGCAACACTCCCTTACCAGGGCATCCAGTCGCTCATGAGAGATCATGAGGGCGAAACCCGTGTCTTACCAAGTTCCCTCGGGTATCTGCAGGACAGCACAAGTCTTGTCTTTGCTGAGAAATCATTTTTAACACATAGGACAAATATGTGTCGAACGGCAATCACATACCTAGGCCGTATCGGTTGGCTTGCCCATTCTGAGACAAGAGCTCCCACTAAGTACAGCCTAGTCTCTGAATCCTGACGACCACGGCTCCCTTTCTCCAGTGCTGGGACTGTAGCTGTGAGACACCCTGTCTGGTCATATACTGATTTTATTTTTTTATTATTTATTTGTTTATTTATTTATTTATTTATTTATTTATTTATTTTGGAGACAGGGTTTCTCTGGGTAGCCCTGGCTATTCTGGAACTCACTTTGTAGACCAGGCAGGCCTCAAACTCAGAAATCCACCTGCCTCTGCCTCCCAATTGCTGGGATTAAAGGCGTGCACCACCACCGCCCTGCTCATATACTGATTTTAAAGAATATTTTGCCATCAAGAAAAGCCGCTCACTATAGAAAATGGGAAATTCAGAGACACATAAAGCATAAAGACTTTGTCTGTAATTTTTATCATTATCAAAAATCCCCAAACCCCTCTCTTCCTCCTCTTCCCTCCTCCTTCCTCTCCTTCCTTCCTCCTCCTCCCCCTCCTCCTCCCTTCTCCCCCCTCCTCCTCCCTTCTCCCCCTCCTCCTCCCTTCTCCCCTCTCCTCCTCCCTTCTCCCCTCTCCTCCTCCCTTCTCCCCTCTCCTCCTCCTTTCTCCCCTCTCCTCCTCCCTTCTCCCCTCTCCTCCTCCCTTCTCCCCTCTCCTCCTCCCTTCTCCCCTCTCCTCCTCCCCTCTCCCCTCTCCTCCTCCCTTCTCCCCTCTCCTCCTCCCTTCTCCCCTCTCCTCCTCCCTTCTCCCCTCTCCTCCTCCCTTCTCCCCTCTCCTCCTCCCTTCTCCCCTCTCCTCCTCCCTTCTCCCCCTCCTCCTCCCTTTTCCCCTCTCCTCCTCCCTTCTCCCCCTCCTCCTCCCTTCTCCCCTCTCCTCCTCCCTTCTCCCCTCTCCTCCTCCTTTCTCCCCTCTCCTCCTCCCTTCTCCCCTCTCCTCCTCCCTTCTCCCCTCTCCTCCTCCCTTCTCCCCCTCCTCCTCCCTTCTCCCCCCTCCTCCTTCCTTCTCCCTCTCCTCCTCCCTTCTCCCTCTCTTCCTCCCTTTTCCCCCTCCTCCTCCCTTCTCCCCTCTCCTCCTCCCTTCTCCCCCTCCTCCTCCCTTTTCCCCCTCCTCCTCCCTTCTCCCCTCTCCTCCTCCTTTCTCCCCTCTCCTCCTCCCTTCTCCCCTCTCCTCCTCCCTTCTCCCCCTCCTCCTCCCTTCTCCCCCCTCCTCCTTCCTTCTCCCTCTCCTCCTCCCTTCTCCCTCTCTTCCTCCCTTTTCCCCCTCCTCCTCCCTTCTCCCCTCTCCTCCTCCCTTCTCCCCCTCCTCCTCCCTTCTCCCTCTCCTCCTCCCTTCTCCCCTCTCCTCCTCCCTTCTGCCCCTCCTCCTCCTCCCTTCTCCCCCTCCTCCTCCCTCCTTCTTCCTCCTCCTCTCATCAGCTATGTGCTGATCAGACTGATGTCAGTTTGATGCATCCTAGAATAATCTCAGAAGAGAGTCTAAGTGAGTCGCCTCTATCCGGTTACCCAGTGGGAATGTCTAGGAGTGGAACTGTTGGTTGTTAGATGACGTTAGGAGACACAGACCGCTGTAGGTGGCCTTCATCCACACCTTGGGCCCTGGACTGTGTGAGGGTGAAGCCGAGGTGAAGCTGTGTATTTACTGGATGTTGCTGGCAGTACCTGTCTGTGTCAGTCAGATGTAAGCCATAGCTGTTGTAGCTGATGGTGTCTCTGCTCAGTAAGACTAGAGTCTGCTTGACTCCGCTAGCCCATCAATGTACAAGCTAGTGAGACCCAGTTTTAGGGAAGACCTGTATCTCTGTACCACGCGAGTTTAGCAGACCCTACCTTTGACAGGTAGGTCCTGCTGCACCACCAGGTCCGATCAGGCTCTGCCATCTCCCATGTGGGGGCTGCTCACACTGCCTGTCTGCAACCAGAGCCCTGGTAGGTTTAGCCTGAACTCCTTGCCTCTGAGTTTTCCTCTAAGTCATTTTCTACCCACTGACCCTAGCCTGCTCCTGGCCCTGGCTGTGTGCCAACTGGAGCCCAATCTCTTCTTACCCACTGCAGTTTACAGCACAGTCCTGAAGCGGCCCAGCGATCTAGAATCACCCAGAGACAGCCTATGTGTAGGACTGTGAAAGGCGGTCTGTGGCCTGGTTGAGTGAGGCTTACTCTAGAGACCCAGCAGAATATTCTACAAGGGACGGAACATGAGCCATGCTCCCAGATACTCAGGCTCCTGACACCAACTCCATACTCCTGATTCCTCAACTCTATAATCCTGGGATCATCAGTCCCACGCGGGGCCAGGCCCACAGTGTTCTGGCTGGACTCCACCCCCACCGTCACCTGGCTACAGCCAGGTTTTCCCTGCCCACAGCTACCTGACAACAGCCAGATAACCCAGTCCACTATAAAAGGTGGCTTCTTGGCCCCTCCTAGCTCTCCTGCCCCTCTTCTGCTGCCCTCTTTTCTCTTGCCCCTTCTGTCTCACCCCTTTCTCTTGTCCACGTTCTCCCTTTTCTCTTGTCCCCCTGTCCCCATTTTTCTCCTCTCTTTCCATGTGGCCATGGCCAGCTCTCACCCCTCTATTTTTTTCTCTTTTTACTTCTCCATCTCTTTTCTTTTTCCTACTTTTCTATAATAAAGCTTTAATGGGCTGCCTCTTATCAAAACCCGCCTGAGGAGCAATGGAAGTGGCCTCAGCGTCTCCTGCAGCCAGAAAGGAGCCAGGGTTTCCCCGCCTGGCCAGGCTTCCTCTACAGGTGCACGGGCACCCATTTCCCCCACACCTCTGGGCACGCCTCTGAGAGGTTGCCTTCATTGGGCTGATTGAGGTGGAAGGACTCACTCACCACCAGTGGCACCATTTTCTGGGATGAACTACTTTATTCATGGTGCTCTGTCAATGGTGTCTTCACAGAATTACGTGTTAGGATACCTAACACATAGGATAGCTCTGAATACACTGTTTCCTTAAATGTTAACTTCAGACACCTGGCAGCCCTGCAGATGCCACTGAATGCCACTCGGCAGTCCAGAGAGTGATGAGGAAGTCATCAGATGGGGAGCAACTTAAACATTGTTTAGCTAACAGCTGGCTAGACCCGCGGCAGACACTGTTTGAAGCAGAAACATACGGGTTCTTTAGAAAGTTGGTTGGATGGTGTTTTGCTGGAACAAACATGTGAAGGAACATTTAGCTGAAGCAGACACAGAAAAGAGGATGTTCTGCTAAAGCAAGCATGTAAAAGGACATATGATGAAGGATTCTTTGTTAATGACACACATCTATTGATCTATCTTACATTGCACAGTTGAGCTGCATTATTGATACTCCATAGAGAGAAATGCAGCAGCAAACTTCTGGGGGTGTGTTGTAGCTTCTTGCTGCTTCCTCGGACTCAGGCTGATTGGCAGAGTGATGTCATCTGAGACAGATGCACGTGGCTGAGGCAAGACATGTGGAGGACACGTGATGGGTGGGAGGGTATAAATAGGACTGGACAGACAGTGACAGAGGCTGAGCTTGGCTTGCTTATAGAGCCAGCTGTGCAAGGCTTGGGGTCTCGAATCTTCACTGATCTTTGCTTTCCTGAGAGAACGTGTTCTGGCATTCTTCCAGGTCTCTCCTGCTGACTCGTGCCCAGGCTGAGTCCTGGCTGTCTCTGCTAGGTCGTGTCTTGTCACCACTGCTGATTCCTGTTTGCTATCACAACTCTACAGAACTGGACTGCTGGTGTATCCGTGAAGTGTTTGCGAGTGGATGGAGCTGCCACTGCGGACCTGTGAACTGAGCTGCCGAATTCCAGACAACACAGACAGGAGTTGCACCAAAGAACCTTTCTAAGCAGGCCCACTTCCCCTGTATCCTTTCTTTTCCACTACCTCTGGTGGGTGGTGGGCTACAAGGGAGGTTAAAGTGTTTAAGAACCATCATTAAAAATAAGGTTTGAAAAATTAAAGTTACAATTGTTACTTTGTTTGATTGCTTGTGTACT
Organism: Apodemus sylvaticus; assembly: GCF_947179515.1. Classification (NCBI taxonomy): domain Eukaryota; kingdom Metazoa; phylum Chordata; class Mammalia; order Rodentia; family Muridae; genus Apodemus; species Apodemus sylvaticus. The sequence continues at coordinate 168,405,562 of NC_067474.1, forward strand.
TGCCTTCCAGATGCCCTTTGTTAAATTTCATAATATTGTGTATCTGATGGTGGAGTAAAGGGTCCCATAGGGAGGCCCTCCCTGGTGATAGAGAGGCAGGTGGAGTGGGACTTAGTGTCACCCAGCTTGGCCACTTAAGTTTGGTGTCAGGAGGACTACATTCCCACAGGCCGTTTTTCCTTGAGATCTTTACAGTGCTCGTCTGGTCAGCTTGATGGGATAAATTTGAATATTAATAATAATATCCCAAGTTTTAGCAATTCTCAGAACACTTTCTGGTGACCTGGGTGTATGGGAGACAGTTTCATTAAACAGAGAATGTTTACTTCCAAAGCCATATGAAGATTGTGAGGGTTAAGCATTGTCAACCTGATAGGACTTAAAATCACTTGGCAACATTCCCACAGAGATTGACTGGCGCTGGGAAGAACCACCCTAGATGTGGGTTTCACTAAGACCTTGGCTGGATGAAAGGAAGAACAGAAGCTGCCCACCGGCATTCACCACACTGCTTCCTGGTTGTAGACACCGTGTGACCAGCTGCCCCGCGCTTCATGACATCCCTGACTTGATGAACCATCCCCTTAGGCCTAAAGCAATCTGTCTTCCATCCTTGGTTATTTGAGTCAGGTAGTTTGACCCAGCCATGTAGGCAGGAACAAAGACAATGCTGTGCACGAGGCCCTGAAGAGACTGCACAGACAGAGAGGGCATGCAACTTGCTTTTTCCTCTTTTCACGCTTTTTCCAAACTCCCCTCCCCTCCCTCTTGCCCACTCTCACTCTGGGCTGTAACACATGGCCAGCATCTTCTCCATCCTCCCCATCGTCCTCCTGTCCCCCACATTTTGGAGAACGCTGCCCAGCCCTCCACAGTGTTCATTCTGCTCTCTGTCTCCATTCCTCATTGCTTCCTTGAGAGCTTGTGTTACTGTGTCATTATAAAGTCTGTAGACCAAGAGAGCAGAGGACGATAGGAGTGAATGGCTAACGCCGGCTGCAACATGGGTATTCACATACTCCTCCCACCAAGAGGAGAACAGCTCCGTTCCCGTGCACCCTCTGTCATTTCAGCCACCAGAGACCACTCCCTTTGATAGACACACCCCCTGTGTCCTGCTTCTCACCTCGGGGTTTGTTTTGTTTTGTTTTTGATAGGTTTTGCATGCTTGGCCACTTGCTTTTCTTTCTTGGAATATATTTGCATTAGTTCTTTGAAAATCTCATACAATGTATTTTGATTATTTTCAGCCACAGAGAAAAAAAAAGCCTCTCAGAACCACTCCCTTCCCACTCACTTAACCTTTTGTCCCCCCACCCCGCTTTTTATTAAAGTTCAATTTGTGCTGCCCCTATTTTCTTGGGTGTGTGGCCTTCCATTGGAGTAGAATAGATTGATAAGGAGTGATGCTCTTAGAGAGCTGACTCTCCGTCTCTCCTAGCAGCTATCAATTGCAAATAGTTCGTCACATAAGGAGTCTGGTGCCACAGTGACACAGACGTCATGGGAGCAACCAGACACTTTCTGAGTGGATTTAAGTCTCTCTCCATCAGATGAAACCCATATTCAGCACCATTGCTGGGACAAGAATATGTGACTAGATGAGTCATAGATCCTAGGGGAGAACCTAGTGTTATTATTCTACTAGATGGACATAGTTACTTGATTTTTAGACTAAAGACTAAACTTGTTTTTGTTTTGTTTTGTTTTTGTAGTTTTTGCATTATTGAGTGAAGCAGAAACTTCTGATTTCTTTGAAAGTCAGTTATGTCAAATGATGTCTTTTGACACAGGTGAAAGGATGTTTTGTGGTACAAACATGTGAAAGGGCTCATGATGTTTAGAAGGAATATGTATGACCCACAGACAGTGGGAGCTGGTGCATTGGTTTGCCTTGCTCCGCCTCCCTAGTCTGACAACACACATGTATTGGTTCCCCTTACACTGCACTGCTGAGCTTCACATGTGGTGACATCATAGAGAGAAACTGGCCAAAGAACTTCTCATGAGGTTCCTGTGACTTCTTGTCACTTCTGCAGACTCAGGTGATTGATTAGTGAGGCTTGCAGTTTCTTCTGGATTGGACTGCCCTTGCTAATTAGTGTGTAGTGCCTGCTGAGTGAACTGGACTGCAGCTGGTGATTCATGTGTGGTGTTTGCTAGTGCACTGGACTGAGAATGATGAATATTGGAATTGCCCCCAAAAAACTACGTCTAAACAGTTCCACTTCCCCATATCCTAATAAACTTTCTTTTCCACTACCTCTGGTGGGTGGTGGGATAGAGGGGAGGTTGAACCCTTATTAAAGTAGGCTGTAAAAAAAATGTATGCATACAATTGAGTCTTTGAGTGTGTGTGTGTGTGTGTGTGTGTTGTATGCTTGCAGGTGTGTGTGTACATGGGTGTGTCAGTTTGAGTCATATGCTTGTAGGTATGTGTGTGTGTGGGGTCTGTACTTGCAGGCGTGTATGCATGTGAGTGACTTTAAATAGCATTACTGAATTTTTCTTCACCTTATTTTTATACAGGATCATTGCATTTATTTTTAATTTATTTTAAGTTGCCACACAGTAATACACACATTGGGGCACAGCATGACTGCAGTATGTGTAAACCATTGTGGGGGTAGGAACAATGTCATGTCATATGCATCATTTCTTTGGGTAATTTCCAAAATCCCCTATTGTTTTGAAAGAGATTCACTTTATTTTTAAAGCAGGGTCTTCCCCTGAGCCTGACACTCATCTATTGGGCTAGGCAGGCTGACCAATAAGCTTCAAGGACCCACAGGCAGGCTGACCAATAAGCTTCAAGGACCCACAGGCAGGCTGGCCAATAAGCTTCAAGGACCCACAGGCAGGCTGGCCAATAAGCTTCAAGGACCCACAGGCAGGCTGGCCAATAAGCTTCAAGGACCCACAGGCAGGCTGGCCAATAAGCTTCAAGGACCCACAGGCAGGCTGGCCAATAAGCTTCAAGGACCCACAGGCAGGCTGGCCAATAAGCTTCAAGGATCCACATTTCCCCCTCCCCCCAGTGCTGGGCTCACAGGAGTGCATCCCACTTGCAGTTTATATTACATGGATTCTAGAACTCTAGACTCAGACCTTGAGCTGATGCGTCAGGCACTTTGTGTACGGAGCCGTCTTCTAGCCCAAGTCTCCGTCTTTATTATCTGGCTCTAATATCTTTTCTTGTGCATATAAATATCTGACATTTGTTTCCGGTATGTTTATTGGTATTCATGTTCTTCCTTTAGGTGAATCATTTCCTTTTTAACTTTCCAGCTTGCTTGTCTTCCGACACCCGCGAGCAAAGCTTCTGGAAATGACCCTTCTGTTTTCGTCTGTATGCTTTCAACATTAAAAATCTCGATTCGAATTTCCATCGTGGCTTTACTCCGCGACGGAAGAGTTGCTCGCTTCATTTCCTGATAGCCAGACATTAATGGTTCTCATAGTTGTTCGTAAAACTCGATTTCTAACATTCATTTTATTTCAGCAGATAGTTCAGATGGCACTGAGCCTTCATTATTGGTTGAGACTCGGGATCCCACACCAAGCATCTAGAACTCTGTACGCTCTTATATGCTGTCCTACACACCCACCAGGCCAGGTTCTCAACCTTATAATAATAGTCTATTTATATGCTATTGTACCGTTATTTCCAAATAAAATATTTTTAAAAAAATATCTTTTGACTTTAAAAACAATTTGGTTTCATCTCCTTAGAATCCATGTGTATCTTTAGAATGGCAACACCTTCCCTGCCATTTGAATTGGCATCTCTTTGAATTAACCTCCCCCTGCCTTTGGGGACGGTGTTTAAATTAAAACCTGTTTTGTATGATTTTTAAAATAGTGGTGGCAGCTTTGACTTAGTAGCATGTGTCAAGCATACTAAATTGTATTTACTGGCCTTAAAATTTTTTTTACACAGTATACTTTGGTCATAGCCTTCTCCGATCCTCCTAGAATCGAGGACCTAGATCTACCCCTCCTCCCACCCACCAAGCCTCGTATTCTTTCTCGATGTAGGCAAATTAAAACAAGAAAACAGACAAAAAAGTCAAAACAAACAAACCCAAAAAAAAGCAAACAAAGCACACAGGAGCAGTTCCTCTGCTGATGATTTAGCAAGACTCTGATCTGTGGGGAGAGATGGAAAATCTCTGCATTGCTGTGTCCCTTTAGCAGAATAACAGAACTAACGCTTGCCCTGGCCCCCATCTATCTAGTCTCAGGTTCTTGGCCACTTTAGTAGAGTCAGGTATGGATTCCATCTCATGGAGTGGGCCTTAAGTATAATTCTTAAAAGTGGCCAGGTTCAAATGGTAACATCTATAGTACCGTTGTAGCAGGCCGTCCTGCAGGGAGGTCACAATTGTGTGCCACGGGGTTTATAGCTGTGTGATACTGGTGATTGTTTTTTTCCTCTGGTAGTACGCAGGTTCCTTTCCAAGAACAAATGCTAGTCAGTAGGGGTGAAGCCTCTAGTTGGGTACCAACTTGGTTTATCCATGTTCTGTGTTGTAATTACATTCCATCCTTAGCATAGTCTCTTAGCAGCAGGGTGCGGAGGGGTAAACAACAGAATTGACAATAGCCTGTGATGTTCGGAAGTCTATGGGAACCCCCTGGCTAGTGACTTGACAAGACTTAACTAATTTCTGTTACTTGGGGGCTTGCTTGGTTGATGTCTAGTTGGGGAACTGTCTCACTCATTTTACAGTGACTCCAGAAGCTTCTATAGTTGCAGGTTTCTGTATGAGTTTTCAAAAAGCATTTAGTGTTAGTTCCAAGAAGGAGAAATAGGATATATTGTTACAAAGGTGTAAAGAAGAAACTAAATTAGGAGGTTAAATGGGAGGGGTGAGGGGAGAGGGTAGTGTTTGGAGGGGGATGAGGTTAAATAGGGAGAGGGAAGGGAGAGAAGGTTCTGTTAAGGAGGGGCGTGGAGAAGGGAAGCTAAGTACCTGCTAATATGAAAGGTACTTAGGTTTGTTTTTTTTAAAAAAAGAAAAAACATTTTTACAAATTCTTTGGGACTGTCATACAGTTGTTTTGGTCACATTCACGCCAGACTCCTCCCCTTGACTCCTCCCAGACCCACCTTAAGTCCTCATCCCACAGGCTCCCTGGCTCTTCCTCACCTTTTAAGAAGTCTTCATTTATTGTTATTTCAAAGTGAGTGCGTTTTGCCTGAGTGTGTGACTCAGCCCCACTGTGTGCCTGGGCATGTGGAGGCCAGAAGAAGGCCTTGAATCCCATGGGACTGGAGTTGCAGGAAGTTGTGAGCTGCTGTATGTATCTGTGAGTGTGTGTCTGTGTGTGTATGTGTCTGTGTGTGTGTGTGTGTGTACACGTCTGTGTGTGTACGTCTGTATGTGTGTGTGTGTCTGTGTGTGTATGTCTCTGTGTGTGTGTACATCTGTGTGTGTGTACATCTATGTGTGTATGTGTGTGTGTGTGTGTGCGCGCGCGCTGGAAATCAAGCCCAGGTTTCCCTCTGGATCTACCAACACTCTTGATCGCTGAGCCCATCTCCCAGCCCTCAGCACAACTTCCTGTGGCCACTGATACTTACCTGTCTGCACAGATTCTGCTTTTTCTTTTATCTTGAGTTTTAGACCCTCTCTGATGTTGCTGTTCTTCCTACCTGATACATATGTCCTGTAAAGTTTTCCCTTCCTGAGCATTTTCTAGGAGTGAATTCTTCTGTCATCAGCTCTGTTATCTGATCCTTCTCTCCTCATCTCTAAGGCTGATCTCTGTTGTTCACAGCACCCAGTGTTATTGCAGTGACCAGTCAATAAATAAATAAATAAATAAATAAATCCTATCCATGATCATTGGGTCACTCAAAGGAATCATCTTTTGTGGGGATCATCTGGAATTTCCCTCTGGAGAGTTTAAGATTTTCCCTGTCCTCAGTTTTGCCTATGATGCCAATTTTTGTTTTTCTTTTTAAGATTTATTTATTTCATGTATGTGTGTACACCAGAAGATGCCATCAGAAAACATTAAAGATGGTTGTGAGCCACTGTGATTGTTGGGAATTGAACTCAGGACTTCTGGAAGAGCAGTTAGGGTTTTTAACCTCTGAGCCATCTTTCTAGCCCCTTGATCCTATTTTAAGATCTCAAGGCCAGTTTCTGTTAGGTAGTATTTTCAGAAGGATATTTTTTTTCCTCAGACCTCTCTCGCAGGGATGTCTCTGATCATCATGGGCGACAGACATATGCTGACACCTAAGGCTTTCACCAGAATCTACACACAGCACACTGGTCACCTACCATTGGCTAACCCAAGTCATGTGACTGTGTCACGCTTGAAATGCGTTGGAGAAATGGAGTTCAATGATAAGAAACACAGAAGAGTTGTCAGCTACAGCTGTCTGTCACTGTCCTTACTGGGTTATTTCTAGGACCCTCTGTAAGTGCTCAAGGCTCATATGAGAACTGTGGGATTCACCCTTGTTCCTCTCTCCAAGGCACCCCTACCTTCCATCTCCCCTGCTTTCTGTATTCTCACTGCAGGGGAGCAAAGGACCTCTTGTGGAGCATGGGGAGGGTGGGGGGGGGGTGGGGGAAATGGGGGTTGGGGTGGGGTGGCACCGCTGTTCCCTAACGTGCCCCACATAAATGTACACACAGCTAGGTAGTGGCTTCCCCACCCTCTCACTCACAATGCAGAGGTCAGGCAGGTAAAAGTTGCCAGTCACTTTCAGCCACTGGGAACGTTTATTCATTTTTAATAAACTTTATTTCCACATAGATCCTGCTGGTCATCGTGAGTTTTGAAAGAGGAGAAGCTCTCCCTTCCAGCCTTGCGAGATGCTGACTATCAAATCCAGACCTGTGTGCTGAGTAAGCCTTGGAGTGGGACTCTTCTTGACAGATGTCACTTTAAACCAGAGTTCCTGTGGGCACACAAGCCTGGAGAAAGAGTGTGTATGTGTGTGTGTTGTATATGACAGTGCAGGAAGTCAGCCTTGAGAGTTCAGCATGGGCTCTCCTGGGCAGCGCGGGCAGTCTTGTATGGGGTGGAGCCACATTTCACAGCCAAAATGTTGCAATGACCACAATGAGGAGGCTGCAGTGGGGACAAGGGGCTCTGGACTGTGCGTTTCTTCCGCATGCAAAATGTCTCTGTCAGCTTGTCGGAGGTTTTAACGATTAATTCGGGAGAAGAGCTTGTCCGAGGAGGCCTCTCAATGCGCGGCTTCGTTAATTAAATGGAACTTCTCATATTTTGGGTTTTCTCCTTGTTTGCGCCTCTGCTGGAACTAATGGCTACTAATTACATGCGGTGTTTACAAGCGACACCTAGAGGCCCTGCCAGGCGGCACTGAGAGCCCTTCAAGGAAGGACAGGAAGAGGCTGAGATGGAACCAGAACAGGCGCGGGCCTGCGAGCTGAGCCACCCTAGTCTAGCGCGTGTTTGTTTGGATAGCTGAGGTGTCGATGAAGCAATTGTTGGCACTTGCCTCCCTGTTTCAGAGACGACAAACAAATAGCTCTTCTGACAGCTGGGAGTGTGGGGGAACTTCGGGGAACTCAATCAGCGCGCTGCAGAGCCGGCTGCACCGAGTTTCAGGAAGAAAGTGAAGGAAGGAGCTAGAGCAGGAAAGGAAGCGAGGGATGCGCCGCGTCAGGAGGGCGGTGCCGAGCTCCAGCCCTGGCGTGCACAAACACTGATGGATAATTGTAATTAGCTCTCAGAATTTTTAATTATAGAAGCGATATAAATAATCACCTGGCCCACGCCACTAATGAGAGTCCTTGTGCAGAGATGCACCCGGAGGCTTCTGTTAGGTGCCTTTGAAAGCAGAGCTATTAATGAGGTACCTGGGGGGTGGGGGGGAGCCGGCTTTGGGAAGGAGCAGAATCTAGACGTGGAAAATTGAGACACTAAGAGAAGTTGCTAGTATCCACGCTCAGGGGACTGTGTCCACAAGAGCTAGCCGATACCCACGTTAATTAGCCAGTATCCTAGAATGGACTTAAAACGGAGGGGCGGGGCTTCGGCAGTGTTTAGAAGCTTCCACAGCTGTTTGAGGTAAGATATTAACAGACTGAAGAAAACAGCGAAACACAGCAGCTTTTATCATGCAATTCTGCAGAACAGGGCGCCAGCTGAGAGAGAAAGCACAAGTGGGCAGTGCACTGACACGGCACTTGATGGTGTTTTTAAAGCGCCCCTCCTAGACTGACACATTCCCATCAGTCTTTTCTTCCCATAAGCCAGAGCTTGCCTCCCTGGACTCAAAGTCTTATATAATGATCATGGCCCCATCATGGCTTAATCATGCAACAGCCCACCTATAACTTTCTAGTACTCAGTGTTCTGAGACAATCAGGCCCCAACCACCAGCTGGAGGAGAGAGGGTCCTAGCATCTACCACCTGTCTGTGACTCCAATGACTTCCAAGAATGCTTCATGCTGAAAAGCAACCATCTCCATCTTTTCTTACATAGGCAAGCCCCATGCACATCTTGTCTTTCTTCCCCAAATCCATGCAGTTTCCAGCATGCTGTACCACACTATTCCCAAACAGGCCTGGGATGTGTATGGGTCATCCTGTCCAGACCTCTGTGGAACATTTTCTTGTATAAATCAGCTGCTTGAGTATAGGTCTAAGAAAAAACATTCCCTAACTGTCTCTCTGTTCTCAAGCACAGAAATGACAGCCCTGTAAAACCATCGAAGGCAGCAGGCAACTTTGTTACTGACTCTGGAAGTCTTTATTTTTAACTTAGTTATAATTTCCTTGTACTTGATCACTAATGTTGCTTCTAAGGCATCAGGAAAAGCTGAAGGCAGAAGGCCAGGCTTTTCTCCCTGCTCCTCAGTACCTGTGCCCTTTTTTCTAGTAATCTAACAAACTTGTAGGTTAGCTTAGCTGGTGTTCTGTTTCCTGACTCTCTTGCAGCTAGCTGTGGGCATCTGACTAAAACCTGGCCAATGGGGACAAGCATAAAAACTGTGTAAGTAATTCTAGGCTGTGAACTAGAAATATGTGGAGTACTGTCTCATCTCAGCCTTTTTACTAATTCTACTAGCTGTGGGTGTGTGGTGGGCATGCCAGAGGGGCATTTTCATTTGAAGAGATGATGGCATAACAGAGCAGAGCATATGTAACAAAAACAGCTCAACCATTCTGCGAGCCTAGCACACGGACTTATCGACTGAGAAAAGGTGAGCCATCCTGGTTAAATAAGCAACTTTAGTTGCTAGGTTTTTTTTGTTACATTAGCCAGGGTGGAATCCTCCCTGCCAAAGCTTTGCTTATCAGTGTGCTACTGCAGGAATTAGCTGTCCAGACTTTGTAGCGAGATTGCCATGGGCTTATCAGATATGTTTGTCCTTGAGATTCTTTCTTATTAAGCAGAGAAAAAGCCCAAAGACTTTCTTACTCAATTCAACTCCTAGGATTACTTTAGCTCAACATTAGTTACTTATTTACATGTGTGTCACAGCTCACTTACATATGTGAATGTGTCATACCTCATTTACATATGCACATGCGTGTTATAGCTCATTTACGCATGCAGATGTGTGTCACAGCTCATTTACATATGTGCATATGTGTCTCTACTCCTGCATAGAGGTTAGATGACAACTTGCAAGAAGTCAGTGTTCTTACACCAGGTGGGTTCTGGGATTTGAACTCAGGTTGACAGGCTTGTGCTGCAAGCACCTTTCCCTGTGAGCCATCTCACTGGCCCTTTGACCATGTCTTCAGTAGTTACCACAGATGTCAACAATACTTTTCACTGGCTTGCCAAAATTTGAGGTCACCAGTACCTTTTATCTGGAGGACTTAAGAAAGCTCAACTCTGGCTTTCCTCCCGCCGCTGCTGTATCTGTGTGCACTCTATTCCCATGTGGACCTGCACATCTCCAGCTCAGCCTTTCCACTAATGAGGGGTGAAGATGAGCTACTCCTATATTTTGGAATTATTTCACTCACTTGCATTCTTGATAACGACCTCCCTGCTCTCAGAGCTCCAGATCCACAGCTGCCTTGCCTCAGCCCGTGGGGTGATGCTGTTCCTGTGTGGTCTTCTGTCCTTCTACTGCTTGCCATCCTGGCCAGGCTCACCCCACTGCTTTCCCTGCCCCTCCTGTGCCCTGGCATCAGCTCTGCCTCCTCATGCGGCTTCAGTTCTGTTTATCCTGCTGCTGCCCCAGTCCTGCGTGCCCTGTGGCTCAGCTAAGGCTCAGGTACTGTCCTCTGCCTCTACCCCAGGTTTCCCCTTTCTCTCCACTTTTCTTATCTCTCTTGATATTTCGTTCTGCATCTTTACTTCTGATCAGTGTTCCAAGGCAGACTTATGATTTTCATTTGTGTTTAATCTATTATTAAATCCGTTCACCGAGTTTTGAATATTGATCACAGGAATTTTCAGTTTCTATTTGTCTCTTTGTTAATGAATTTTGTTTCATTGTCTAAGTTCTTTATCCTCCCTCTCTCCCTCTCCCTCTCCCTCTCCTCCTCTCTCTTTCTCCCTCCCTCCTCTCTCCCTCTCCCTCTCCCCTCTCTCTTCCTCTCTCTTTCCTCCCCTTCATTTTCCCAAGACTACTGCCTCTCTCGACTCAGGGTTTCTCTATGTAGCCCTGGTTGTCCTGGAACTTGCTATGTAGACCAGGCTGGCCTCAAACTCAAATATCCACCTGCCTCTGCCTCTTGAATTCTAGGATTAAAGGCATTTTGTAATCCTTTTGGCAAATTGTCAACCTGAGGAACCTGTCCAGAAACCCAGGCTCTGTCTCTGGAGGTCTTGACTTAAAGTTGAGTCTGAACTGTGACTGTGAGATTAGATATCATCTCCAAGTACTTAGCATAAGAAGTGAACTAAGTTCCTAATCCCCTTAAATGTTAAGTTTTCCGATTGTTATTGGGATTGTTATCTGAGTGGTCAGTCAGACTGTAACAACACGCTCTAGTACTAAAGGTGCCCTGAGACTTCAAAGAGTTGTCTCTGGTCCCTTGTGACTCTCTCTCTCTCTCAGTGCTGCCCAGCCTTTGGCCTACTTTGTCACCTCTGGAACTTGGTAGATGCCTTGGGAAGAGGGAGGGGGCCATGGAGGGGGCTGTGGGTGGCAGGGTCTCCTCTGTGGGTGCTTCCTTCCCAACTTTCTCAGTCTTCCAGCTGCCATCCTCAAGGGCCGGACATCATATTCATTTCATTTACTTTGTTATTTTTAAGTGTGTACTTGTACATGTGTATGTACACGTGTCTTGTGCCCTTAGAGCTTGGGTTACAGGTGTTGTGAGCACCTGTGCTGGGTGCTGGGAATCAAACTCTGGCCCTCTAACAACACCAGCATGAGACATCCCTCCAGCCCCACCTTATTTCCTCAAGGAAGAGTTTTTCCTTGGAACCAGGAAGAAGGTCTTTCTGTCTCTGCCTTTCAGGGCTGGCGTCACCAGTGAGCACCACACATTCCGGTTCTGGGGATTGAGTTCAGGTCCTTGTGATCTATTCACATGGCGAGGTCACCGACTGAACTGCCTTTCAGCTTGCTTGCTTTCTTTATTTTAGATTTATTTATTTATTATATGTAAGTACACTATAGCTGTCTTCAGACACCCCACCAGAGGGTATCAGATCTCATTACAGATAGTTGTGAGTCACCTTGTGGTTGCTGGGATTTGAACTCAGGACCTTCAGAAGAGCAGGCAGTGCTCTTAACCGCTGAGCCATCTCTCCAGCCCATCTTTCATCTTTCTTTAAGCCAGTGCCAATCAAATGTTTGAGCTTTTCCACAGACATTTCACGCAGACACCAGACAATGCTGTCTGAGAAACCCTAATGTAATATATTTAGCATTTAGAGCGGAACTTCTGTGTAGTTTCAGGGTGATAATCATGGTGGGGTTTCACACCCACCCCTTTCCCTTTTTAAGAAGCATTAGAAATGTTATTCATTTTTTATCGAATCAAGGCTGTGATTGTTTTATGATGGCATTCAGTTTTCATAATTATAGATAGTCACGTTTATATCTTTACTTATTATTATTGATTATGTTTGGTTCACCAACCATCTGCTGAGGATTCACTGAATACTTTTACTCACTGAGCCAAGGTCATCATAGGCACCGGCAATCACAGTTTAGATGGGCTGGCTCTCCAGGGGCCAGGGTGGCCCGTTATCCGGGATGATCATGTGAGTGCTGGGGCCGAAGGCAGGCACCTGGGTGCTAAGATTACAAAGTGTTCACACCAAGGCTTCAGAGCCTGATGAGGGTAGGGAGCACAGCAGACGCCACTCCAGGAGCAGAGGAGGAGCAGATGGGCCGATTTCAAGGCAGAGGTACCAGATACCTGCTGGGAGGACACGCTGGCCAGCAGGACCCACAAAGTCTGGTTTTTAAATGATTGGCTTTCACACCCACCCACCCCTGCTGCTGTTGATTGAGTTTCTGTGAGTTAAGTGCTTGCACGGAAGGAAGGACAGGTTTGACAGGGCAGGAAGGTGCTCTGTGATAGAGCCCAGGGCACAGGCGCAGGCGCAGGCACAGGCGCAGTCACAAGCCTCAACATCTGCTCTCCTGCGCGAGGCTTTTGTTGTGTTTTCAGCTCTGCTTACTTCCTTGTATTTTAGTATAACAATCGTTACGTTGATTACATTAAAAAACAGAAGCAGGGAGTTTTGCTCTCCTTTCTCCATTTGCCACATCTGCATACATATCAGTCTGCCTCTGTCTGGAAAGAAGACTCCCAAGGGCGGGGCCTTCTAACTGAAGTGGGTTCAGAGCTGCAGTGAAACTCCCTTAGCACCCTGGCTGTGGCATGTCCCTGGCAGCAGCCCATCTCCCTCATGAAGTTCAGGTTCTGGTTCCTGGGATTGGCCACTGAAGCTGGGGTGGGGGTGGGGTAGGGTGGGGCGGGAGTGGGGAGGAGGGCAGTTACTGGTTGTTAGAATCACCAGCTGTTACCGGGAAAATCTGGGTCCCCTCTTAGGGTTCTCGATCTTATTAATGAAAGATTTTAAGAACAGACTGAAAAAGGAAACCCGAGGACAACTTTATTAGAGTTTAAAGAAAAGCCTGTGAGCGGACCAGTTATGAATCTCAGCGGCTGTGGGGAAGAAGCCAGGATTTTAAAAGGTGGACAGACCCGGGGGAACTGCAACAGTGGCTTGTGGAGACTATGGTACTGGGTAGGGCTTCTGTGAAAGAAGAACACATTATCTCATTAAAGGGATAATTATTCCTCCCATCCCTTTAGCACAACTTAAGGTGGATACATGTGCACTCCCCAGGGCTGGTTCCTTGTCTAGGTAGCTGGCCTGACCTGGTGGATTGACTTTTCAAGGAGGAGACAATGTCATGTCTTTCTTCTTTACTGAGACAGCATGTCTTTCTTCTTTACTGTGACAGCAGAGTGTGGGGGTCATTGTCCCCCACACTCCAGCTGGGTGTTTATGGCCTACCATCACTGGGTCACACACAGATAATGCAGCAGGCTGCTGGGGGCACAGATGGGCAAGGGCAGTTTGTGTTGGAAAAGCCCTGTCTAGGGACCCAGGTCAGCAGGTGCTCAGGGGTCTGGGAAAAGGTTTCTCATAAAACAAAACCAGGAACCTGTAACCTATGACAGGAGATGAAGAACTAAATTCTGGGAGAGAGAAATAAGAGGGTGTTCTTCTCATCCCTTAGAATGAAGTACTTAGGATAGGCAGGTTACACCCTGGGGAGCCATTCAACAGAATGGCAGATTAGAAGGAAGGGGGTTTGTTGGAAGACATGTTTGAATGCAGAAGTACTCGTTATATGCCAAATCTGTTCAGAGAGCATATATATCATGTGTGCACACATGACAGCAGTTCTGGAGCAAATGACACGCTGATCTGGAGGGACATAAGGAGAGAGCAGTTTACAGTGTGGTAACAAAACATTGTTGAGAAGGATCCACACCTGCCCCAGTGCGGCACCACAATTGGAAACATTACAGAGCCAGGATTAGAAACATTATAGAGCCAGGATTAGAAACATTATAGAGCCAGGATTAGAAACATTATAGAGCCAGGATTAGAAACATTATAGAGCCAGGATTAGAAACATTATGGAAATATGGCTCAGATAAGAGGCTCATGGGAGTGTGGGTTGGGGGGACACTCAGGCATCACTAGCTCTTGGAAAGGAGGGCTGGTATGGCGACTGCTCTGCCAGCTGGGACCTTTTCAGGCCCAAGAAATGATGTGGTGGCAGGCAGTTCTGCCACTGGGTGCCTTGCTACAGGCCTTGGCCATCAGTTCCCCCTCTGTCTCTATCTTTAAAGGGATAATTATTCCTCCCATTTCTGTACCATGGCTTAAGGTGGGACCAACTTGTTTGTGTGTGTGTGTGTGTGTGTGTGTGTGTGTGTGTGTGTGTGTGTTTTGGTGAGTCAGAATTCAACGTACACATAAAGAAATAAAGAAGCAAGAGCCACGGGGAAGTATTGGTGTTGAAAAGTATGCCATAGAGAATGGAACAGGCGGGACAGAAACAGGAACCCAAGATGGAGACACTTGGGAAGCCATTACCAGGAGGCTCTAAGAACCCAGGGTCCCACTCAGGGCCCCCCACCCAGGGCATCCATTTCAACCCTGAAATTTCTAGATGCTGTCATGGTAGTTTATGAGAGTAATTATGTTTATCCTTTATTTGGCTAAAACTAATGAACCAACCATAAACACTCAGCATTTTCTCCCCTGTTGAATAATGAATATTAATTAACCTGTCAGGGAAGGACTGGCACTCCTCACCAAATACAACAGCAGTGACTGCAGCTCATCCCCCCCAGCACTCCCCCCCCCCCCACTGCCCTGTGCCAAGGCCAGGGAGGTCTGCTCAGCCTCCGGAGGGGAAGTGCATCCAGATGTTCTGAGAGTTAATACATAGAATCTGTCCTGAAGGACGTGAGGGGACTCGAATCTTCCCACAGCACCGCAGTCTCCCTGTAACTCCGCACCTGTCACTATGAAAGCATGCTCAGAAAATCTACCAGCAAACACTGGGATCCCAGTCAAAGACTGGCACTGTACCATGCTGGGGACATACATACGGTGGCTTCTGCATTTCTAGGTGAGGTGGCACAGACAAGGCAGGGTTCTCCTGTCTCATGGAGGTTTGGCCTGTGTGACAAAGCAAATGATCCCAGCTCGTGTGCTCTGCCTGGTGCCAGGTTGGCTTCCCAGTCTTTCCCAGGTGGCCATCATCAGAAGTCTCCCCCCAGAGACTCACGCTGCTAGGCCAAGAGAAAGCAGGCACCCTGTCCAGGCCCTAGGCCTGTGCATATTTTTTCCCTAAGACTTCAGAAAACTCTTTAACGACAGAATAGAACTCCCAGGAAATGGTATGACATTAATTTCATATTATAAGACAGATTATTTTTTTTCTCAAAATGAATCTGGAGTTAACGAGGCTACAAGATGAAGATGATAAAATGCAGACTGTGCTGTTCTGGTGAGGGAAGCCCCACTTCATCCACCACTGAAGCCAGCCACTGCTACAGAAGGTCGGCCAGCCCGAGGCAAGAGGCCTGGGGTCCCCCCCCCCCATCCCATTGTGCTGGGAGCTCAGACTCAGGGTCCTGTGCTGGAGCACAGGCTTGGCTTTCCAGGGAAAGTGGAAACCAAGTCTCTGGTGCATTTAGGTTTTAGGCCTGGAGCCGCCCCCCTGTCTCCCCTCTCCACCCGGCCATGTTCTTCCTTCCTTGCCAGGACGGTTTAAAGGGGAAAGGAAGTAGAGACGGAGGAAGGCAGAAACACAGAAACGGAGAGGGACAGACAGAGGGCCCAAGAGCAAGATGCCCGGAGGAAGGAAGTGGAGAAATGAGAGGAGAGCCAGCCCACAGCCCACAGCCCACAGCCCACAGCCCACAGCCCACCGTCCCTCGGAAATGCAGCTGTCGGGCCCAGGGCTCCCAGGCGCTCCTTCAGTTTGTATGGTTTCTGTCAGTCCCACCGGGCAGGAGTAAAACCACTACCACAGTTTCTGAGCCAAATTTGAAGCAAGGTTTACTGGTCAAGAAAATGGACATGGGCCTGGTCTAGAAGGAGAAGGAGGAAGCCCATGAGAGCAGACATTCTGTCTGTCTGTCTGTCTGTCTCTTTGTGTGTCTGTCTTTGTCTCTTTGTGTCTTTTTACCTGTCTCTGTCTCTCTGTTTGCCTATTTCTGTCTCTTTGTCTCTCTGTCTCTGTCTATCTCTGTTTCTGTCTGTCTCCCTGTCTCTGTCTGTCTCTCTGTCTCTGAAACCCATACTTAAGATTCCCAGAGAATGACAACAAATCACATTAGTTGGGTGCTTATAAAAGTAAAACCCAGAGGCCCACGCACTTCCGCCTTTGTCCTGCCAGGGGCAAGCCCAGATCCTGACGTGCCCTGCCCAATGTGTGACCGAGCACATCTGTGCAGTGGGTGCCACCAACCTTGTCTACTGAAGTGGAACGGGCGTCTTCCTGAGCAATGGCCCCCAGCATTCCAGGAAGTTGCCTGCCGTTGCAGCATACAGGTTATAGGCATTTTAGTTCTACCCTTAAGCATGGTTCAATTAAAACTTGAAACATAGCTTTCGCCCTTTGCTTAAAGGATTCAACAGAGAGGACAGAGCGCCTCAGTGCCCAGGGTGCACAGAGAGGGCATGGAGGTTAAAGTCAGTATTGGGAAGAGGCTCTGCACAGGCTCCCAGAGTTCAATGGGGGAGGTGTCTGAAGTCTGAGGACAGTGGGGACAGCCTGTGACTTGCACATGGGATGTTTTACCAGCAGCCCTGGTATCCATCCTGGTGTCTATTGTGGCTCCACGTTTGCAACTGATGTTCAGTATTGACTGTCACCTTGATGGGAATGGGGAGTCCCTGTGAGATTAGAGATGCATGCTGTGTTACCTCCAAAGTGGCCCCCTGAGTGGCAGTGCCCTAAATAAAGGGTTCCAGCTGGGTAAAGTAGGACTGTTTTTGAGTAAGAGAGCTGAGAGGCGGGTTTCAGACCACAGGGAACATCCCTTGAGTGACCCCTGCCACCTCCCAAAAGGCCAGGCAGCTCTCAGTCAGTCTGAACAACCTGCCTCAGCTCAGAGACCCCACCCTGCAGACTCACCTAAAACCCTCTTGCTTTCTACCATTTTTGTCCCAGGCCTCTCCTCAGAGAGAAGTCCTTGGCAGGCTTATCCTCAGTAAACCTTCCTCTTGAGGCCAGCACGAGGTGTCTGTGAGTTTTCAGAGATGATTAACTGGACCTACCCTGAAAGTGGGTGTGGAGATGCCATCCTATAAGCCAGGGCTGACTGGAGGGAACAGAACAAGGAGGAGGAGTGCCACCGGAGCAGGCATTCTGTCTGTCTATCTGTCTGTCTGTCTGTCTGTCTGTCTCTGTTTCTGTCTCCCTCTCTCTGTGTCTCTGTCCCCCATCTCTGTTTTCCTGTTTCTGTCTGTCTCTGTTATTTTGTCTCTCTGTCTCTCCGTGTCTCTGTCTCTGTTTCCACGTTTCTGTCTCTGTCTGTCTCTGCCTCTGTGTGTCTCTGTATCTATCTGTTTTCCTCTTTCTGTCTCTGTCTGTCTCTGTATCAGTCTCTGTCTGTCTGTCTGTCTCTGTGTGTCTCTGCATCTGTGTTTCCCTGTTTCTTTCTGTCTGTCTCTGTCTCTCTGTCTCTGTCTCTCTGTCTCTGTGTTTTTGTATTGCTCTCTGTCTGTCTGCCTGTCTATTTGTCTGCTGTCTCTGTCTGTCTCTCTATCTATCACTCTGACTCTGTCCCTCTGTCTCTGTTTTCCTGTGTCTGTCTGTCTGTCTGTCTCTGTCTTTCTGTTTCTCTATGTCCGTCTCTCTGTGTCTGTCTCTGTGTCTGTGTCTCTCTGTTTCCTCATTTCTGTGTCTTTGTCTCTGCCTCTGTCTGTCTCTCTGTCTGTCTCTGTCTCTCTGTCTCTGTGTGTCTCTGTATCTGTCTCTCTGTTTCCCTGTTTCTGTCTGTCTCTGTTTCTGTCTGTCTCTTTGTCTCTCTGTCTCTGTCTCTCTGTCTCTATCTATCTGTCTGTCTCTGTCTATCTGTCTGTCACTATCTCTGTGTGTCTCTGTCTCTTTCTCTTCCCCTCTCTCTGTTTCTCCCCTACCCCCACCCCTCCCTGGCTATGGTGGTACTGACTGTCCCACCCCCTCCCCACTGTCACGGGCTGCGACTGTAAGCCAAAAGACCCCTCCCTCGTCTGCCTTGTGTTCTCTGCTGTTTGCACACAGAGAGGAGGATTCTGACTAATACAGGCCACTTCCTCTCCTCCCCACTGTAGTTACTCTCTAAAGACCTTTACACGTTTCTGAATTTCTATTAAGAAATTGATTTATTTTGGCAATAATCTTTGAGTAGCACTTTATGTTAACCACAAGGATAGTGTAATGGAGGAATATAATTTTCTACTATATCCTTTAGCTGAGATCTTCTGGAACAGAGGTCAAGAGAGACTGGGAAAGGGAAAGGTAGGGAACGTTTGGATAGATAGGGAAGCACAGGCCCGAAGACATTACACTGGAGAAATCAAATCTAGGGGTCCACGGTACCACAGGCTGCAAACAGCCTGCAAAAACTTAATGTATATTTTAAGATAGCTAGACGAGGAGTCGGGGAGGTGGCTCTCCAGCCCTTAAGCTCACTCCATGAAGTGCTGCCTGTACAAACGTGAGGACTTGAGATGAAATCCTCAGCGCTCTGTAAAAGCTGGGCTCTGCGGCTTGCCCTGTAATCACAGCGGTGGGGAGGGAGGGAGGGAGGGAGGGAGGGAGGGAGGGAGGGAGGGAGGGAGGGAGGAGGAACTTGCTCATCAGTCAGTTTAACCAAGTCAGTGAGTTGCCTTAAAAAAGAAACTCTGCCTTAAAGAAAAAAAGTAGAGAATGATTGAGAAATATTCTTGACTTCCCTCTCTGGTCATAGGCATGTGAACATGCACTTGTACATGGATGCACATGTGCATGTACACATACACACCACACACACAGACATCATATACATACACCATACATACATACCATACACACACATACATAATACACAGACACCATATACACACACCATACACCACACACAGACATACACAGACACCATACACACACACCACACAAAGACATCATATACATACACCATACACACACATACATAATACACAGACACCATATACGCACACCACACACACAGAAATCATATACATACATCATATACACACATGCACATACACACCATATGACACAACACAAAAACATATATATCACACATAGACACTATACACAGATACCATACACACAACATACACACACATACACACTGTACATACCACACATGCATACATCATACACAGACACCATATACACACACCACACACACAGACATCATACACAGACACCATATACACACACCATACACACACAGACACCATATACACACACCACACACCACACACACATACATCATTCACAGACACCATATACACACACCACACACACAGACATTGTACACAGACACCATACACACACACCATATGACACAACACCAAAACATATATATCATACACAGACACCATAAACAGATACCGTACACACACACCACACACACACATATACACGTTACATACCACAGACACATACATCATACACAGACACCATATACTCATGCACATGCATGCACACACACCACAGACACAGACATCATACACAGACACCATACATGCAAACACCACACACACACCATACATCACATACACACCATACATCACACACACACACATACACACACACACTCCCTCAACAAGGGGATTTTGAATATTCCAAATTTATTCTGCTGCTGTGGTCAAACACCATGACCAAAAGCAATTTAGGGGCATTAACCATGAGTGTGGCTTACATGTCCAGGCCACAGTCGATTGTGGAGAGAACTTAGGGTGAGAACTCATAGAAATAAGAGTTTGAAGCAAGAACCACAGAGGGCAGCAGCAAGCTGGCTTGTTCACACGCTTGTGCTTAGCACAGGACCATGTGCCTAGGGAAGAGTGCCTCGCCCCAGTGGGTGTGATCCTCCTGCATCAGTTGGCAAAGTCAATGCCCCACAGCCGGGTCAACAGGGCAATCTTACCTGGGAAATTGCTTGATGAGGCTTCTCCTCTCAGATGACTCTAGGCTGTGTCACATTGGTAATTAAAGCTAACCAGGGCAGTCCCAAGCGCAAAACAAATGACACATATTTGAAGTGATGGAAATGATGTTTATCCTGATTTTGATGTACATGTATCAAAATATTGCATGGCACCTGGTAAACACACACACTGGTACATGTCAGTTAAAGATAAAAGTTAAAAAGCCCATGAATATGTGGAATAGACTTCCAAGATGATGTAAAAATAAAAACAGGATCAAAATGAGCCAGATTTAATTGCACAGGTATGTATGCATGGGAGATAATCCTGAAGGAATAGGGTTCTACAGGGGACCTGTGATGGTTTGTAGATGCTTGGTCCAGAAAGTGGCACTATTTGGAGGTGTGGTGTTGTTGGAGTAGGTGTGTCACTATGGGTGTAGCCTTGTTGGAGTAGGTGTGTCACTGTGGATGTGGCCTTGTTGAGGTAGGTGTGGCCTTGTTAGAGTAGGCGTGTCACTGTGGGCATGGGCCTTAAGACCCTCATCCTAGCTGCCTGGAAGCCAGTCTTCTCCTAGCAGCCTTTAGATGAAGATGTAGAACTCTCAGCTCCTCCTGCGCCATGCCTGCCTGGATGCTGCCATGTTCCTGCCTTGATGATAGTGGACTGAACCTCTGAACCTGTAAGCCAGCCCCAATCAAATGTTGTTCTTTGTGAGAGTTGCCTTGATCATGGTGTCTGCTCACAGCAGGAAAACCCTAAGACAGGACTCAAGGAGTTGTTTAAACTTCCCACCTCAATGAATCAAACAGTGTTTACACAAGAAAGACCCCCCTGACAGGCTGTCCAGGAAGAGTACCTCAGACCTGGAGAAGCCTTGCCCTGTAGGCTTGGCCAAGGTGCTTGTCTCCAGTGAGTTGGACAACCTCCTCTTCCTGGTGGGCAGGGATTATCGATTCCGTGTGGGTATGAATTTCTCTTCCAGTCTGGTGGCTTTCACTGCAGACAGAGATGGTTTGCTTTGATCAGAAACGGCCACCTTGCTGAGAGTTTGAAGGTCATGGGGGAGAGCTGCTTGCTGCCCTTCCTTCTCTGTCCTGTAGATTCCATTCTTTACAGGTGTTGGGAGAGGGTGGGGCACAGGGAGTGTTGGATGAAGCCTTCCTTGGGCTGGATGGGGCACCGTTGTCTGGTGTGTGATGCCCCAGAGACTCCTGGTCTGGTCCCCTGGACTCCAGCTGATGGTGGTGTTTTTGAAGATGGCAGGAACTTAGGAAGAGGGATCCAGCTGGAGTAGATGGATCCCCGAGGTAAGTCTATGAGGGTGATACCCAGTCCCCAGTGCTCTCTCTGACATAGCATGCTAAAATCCCCGCCCTCCTTGAAACGGCTCACTCTAGGTAGTATTCATAGTGAGGAGAACTGACCAGCACAGGCAAGCCAGTTGATAGGAGAACATTCACTGGGCTGTGGGAGAGGCTGTTGGTGGAGGTCAGACACGTGGAAGGACAGGAATACAAGCAAATGTTGGGGCTCAAAATTAATACCCAAACCTGGCATTTGACACGCGAGAACAGTATACAAAAGTGGCCTGTTCCCTCTCTGACCATCCCCATCAGACCAAACCCCAACTCTTTCTTCTCCTCTCTAACCAGACAGGAAGAGTTTCAAGTGACATCAAGCTCACCTGAAGTTGTCAGGTCCCTCCTCCCCTCCTTCCCAACCATCTCGGGCATACAAGCTTCTAATTCCCACTGTGCTTTCAAATTTTGACCCCCAAGCTGAGTCCCTTTCATATGTTGGAGTCAGGAAGCCAATGATGAGATATTACGCCTATAGAACACCTAGGAAAGACTTATTCTTGGCAAGAACAGAAGTGGGAGATAGACCCACAGATCGATTCCTCAACGCCTGGGAGCTGAGAGATTGTAAATTCGGGGTAAAGGGTGGGAAGAGGGCTGGAGGATAAAGGGCTCTTTTCTGGAAACAGGCAAACATTTTTCTGGGAGTTTAGACACTACCCTCTCTGCTGCTTTTGTGGCTTAAACTGGTCACTGTGGTGATTGTTACTGACTTGGTGGCATGTGGATAAGAGTACAGTGACATCAGAAGTAGCTTGGGGTCACTGTCAGCCAGTGTAGACCTTGTAGTTTGAGCCAGCCTGTAGAGAGGAGCTCCAGTCCACAACCACCCTTTCCTCAGAAATAAGGTAATCGCCAGCTTGGGGGTCAAAATTTGAAAGCACAGTGGAAGTTAGAAGCTTCGATGCCCGAGATGGTTGGGAAGGGGCAGAGGGATACAACCTAGCTGAGCTTCCTGTTTGATGATGCTGGAATCCTACTGGGAAACCTTCCTGTCTGGTTAGAAAAAGAGATGAAAGAGATGGGGTGGGGTCCGATGGGGATGGTCAGGGAGAGAGGTGGCACTCCTGAGGAAGACTCACCCGAGGAGGGATGGTGAGAATTCCAGAGACATCTGGTAACTGTCATTCTGCATGGTCAGTGACCAAGTGTGGCTGGTGCTGTTCTCACTTCCATCAGAGCCAAAGTTGGTCGGTGTCGATGAGCGAGCGGGGCCAGAGCTTTCCAAACTCAGGACGCCCTGTGCCCAGGGGGAGGAGCCATTTGCTTTAACCTGTAGGGCTGAGCGGCTGTAGGAGGTGACTTTGTAGATAATCACAGCTATGCATTGCAATAACCAAACGCACCATGGGCTTAAAGGAAAGTCCTCTTTCAGGTCTCTTTAGGTGGGGGTCTTCTTGTCAGTTCTCAGATTATGTAATGAATGCCGTGGTGGGTCGCTTGATTAACAGGAATTTGTTCTCCCAGAGTTCCAGAGACCAGAAGCCTAAGATGAAGGTGTGAACTAGAGGATCCATCTCAGTGTGGAAGAGGACACCGTGCTAGGTAGTTAGTTTTATGTCAACTTGACAAACTAGAGTCATCTGGATAGAGGACAACTCAATTGAGAGAAGGAAAAAAAACTTCTTAGATTTAGCTCTAGGGCATTTTCTTAATTAGCAATCAGTGGGGGAGGGCCCAGCCCAGTGTGGGTGGTGCCATCCATGGGTCCCTTGTTCTGTAAGAAAGCAGGCTGAGCAAGCCATGGGGAGCAAGCCAGTAAGCAGCGCCCTTCCATGGCCTCTGCATCAGCTCCTGCCTCCAGGTTCCTGCCCTGTTGAAGTTCACATTCTGATTTCCTTCAGTGATGACCAGTGATGTGGAAGTGTAAGCTGAATTAACCCTTTCCTTCCCCAAGTTGTTTTTGGTCATGGTGTTTCATCACAGCAATAGAAATCCAAGCTAAGACAGATACCAACCCCATCTCTCCCTCTGGGCTCTGATGTCTGCTGCAATTCTTTTGTGTCCTCTTGTTTAGTGAAGGCTCATGCATCTCTGACTATCTTGTTTTTATATCTAATGTGTGTGTATATCTATAGGTATGATGTTTGTATAGGGGTATGTGTATGATGCATGCATATGGTATGTGTGTATGTGTGTGTGTATATGTGTATAGTGTGTGTGTGTATGTGTGTGCAGTGTGTGTATGGTATCTGTGTCTGATGTATGTGTGTTATGTGAGTGTTGTATATGGTGTTTGTGAGTGTGCTGTGTGTATGGTGTCTGTGTATGATGCATGTGTGTTGTGTGTGTTGTGTATGGTGTTTGTGTATGTGTGTAGTGTGTGTATGGTGTCTGTGTATAGTGTTATATGTATGTGTATTGTATATGTGTGTGTGTGTGTTGTGTGTGTGGTGCCTATGTATGATATATGTGTGTTATGTGAATGTGTTGTATATGGTGTGTGTATGTGTATGGTGTATATATGGTGTGTGTGTATGTGCATGGTGTGTATGGTGTGAGTGTGTGTTCATGTGAGTGTGGGCATGTTCTTACCATGGCACACACATGAAAGAGAGATGACAATTTTGAATTTTAGTCATCTTCCACCTTGCTGACTTCTCCTGACTTTGGTCATTCTCCTGTCTCCACCTCAGCACAGGGATTCTGGCATGAGAAGAGTTGAGTCATTGAGGCTGCTTTACTTGGGTTCTGAGGATCTGAACTCAGGCTGTCATCTCCTTGTGACAGGAGCCTTGGATACTGAGGCCATCCCAGCCTCCTGCCCCCATCTTCTCCGGGCCCTCTCTCCAGACTCCCTCACATCCTGTGGCCTCTATGCACATCCATATTTTCCCTTCTGTTAGGATCGGTCCGACTGGATCGGGTCCCCATTTTTGATGTGCTATGTCTATAAACACCTTGATTTTGAGGAGGGCCACACTCTGAGGCAATGATTCCTTCAGCTTTTTAGTTTTTTTCATTTTGTTTGGGTAGACACAATTCCTGCCAGATAAAGCTCAGAGGAGAGAAAACAGCCCCATGACCTTACTTCACAAGGAACAGGGGAAGCTCTGCGTGGTGGAAGCTGACATCTTCCTGAACACTCCTGGGTGGTAACCACTGCCTCCATCTCCTGTCTCAGAGCCATGCAGAGCCCGCTCCCAACCTCCTGGGCTGGATTATTCCCATGGGAGAGCAACAGCTGGGGAAAAGGGTCAGGGGTCAGAGATGGTGAAGCCCCCTGCCTCTGTTTTGTTTTGTTGTTGTTTGTTTGCTTGTTGTTTTGTGAGGTTTTGTCCTGTTGTAAGCTCAAGAGAAGTAGGTGTCTTTCCCACATTCTGCCTTCTTGCCAAGGGACACACAGATTTTGCATAGAGTCGTAGGGAATCATCCAAAGCAATAATTATAATCACGGCGCCTCACACTCCCCTCCCTGACATCAAATGGACCTTGACCAATGAGTTTCTGGAGAACATCTCCCTGCGTCTTCTTCGGTGGGGCTCATGTATAATGATGTTTTGTCCAGGCTGAATGCAGCAGATTGGGTGGGCACCATTACAGGCTGTGGAGGGAGAGATGCCTTGGGAAGAACAGACAGGAACGGAGATGCAGCAGAGGAAGCGAGGTGCCCTTGCAAAAGTGACTGGGCACTTGGCATCCGTGTGGAGGCTTGGGGTGGAGCACAGGCCTGTCTCCCTGGGCCGACAGGTCTGTGTGTTAATGCATGTACACGCTACATGTGGAGCTCAGATGTCAATTTGCAAGTCTTCCCTGGACATTCCCCACACTAGGCTTTGAGACAATGCTTAATTGTTCCTAGAATGTTGCTGGCTCGACCCGGCTGGCTGCCCAATGGGGCTGCAAAACTCAGGTATCTCCATTTACCCTCTGAGATTACAACAGGTGTGACCACACCCAGATATTTTTTACAATAAGCTGATTCTGGTGATTGAACTCAGGTCCTCTTGCTTGCAGGGCAAATGTTTTACCAACTGAGTGTCCCCAGCCCCTAGCCCCAGTCCTCCCCCAACCCCTGAATCTCTGGGTACAGTGAACAGAAAAGTGTATAAGGGCAGTGACTTTAGGGTACAGCATACTGGGTCTCACTGTAGATTAGATGTCTGTGTTAGATGGAGTCGTGATGTCTGTCTCAAAGACTTGGGATTCATGGTAATAATAAGGAAGAGACGGATAAAACATACAAAGGAAGAGGACTTTCTGTTAGGAGTCAATGTTCAGACAGTGGTGACCTAGGTCAGGGGGATTGACAAGCATCAGGACACCTGAAAGTTGGGCACAACAACGTTTGTGCCACTTCCGGGCCTGAGAGCCTAAAGGTCTTTACCGTGCACGCTGGTTTCTAGCCATGATTGGAGACGAGGGGCTCACTGTGGCTCACTGGTTTAAGGGTGTGGTCCATCACAGTGGAAAGGCAGAGTGGGGGAACGGGAGTAGCTCTTGGCTGCAGCAGAAGAGGCAGGAGGCTGTACAAGGAGACTTGTAGGAGGACAAGGGGACAGAGGTGGGACAGGAAGCAGAGCCAGGCTCTAACCCTCCATGCTCACTCATTGCGACCTGCTTTCCCAGCTCAGCTCCACCTTAGCTAGAACCTTCCAAAACAGCGCCCTCAGCTGGGGCCCACGAGTCCAAGTGCAGGAGCCTGTGGGGGCCTTTTCACATTCAACCAGAACATCACTCAGTCGTGACATGGTGGGCAAAGTCCTGCTTTGAGATTCTGGAGGCATCTACAACAGCAATAACAACACACACACACACACACACACACACACAAATCAAGTTTACGGCCTGTCCCCTCGAGGGTTACAAATAACCCCATGACTTTCTTAAACAAGGCGGCACATTTGAGCCTCAGATTGGGTCTCCCTTCCCCCATTACTCTTCTATACACACAGATTTCCGTGTAAATCAAGGTACCCAGGAGTGAGTGTTCAAAATTAATTGGCACCTTGGTATGTAAAGGGACACGGCCATATGCTTTGAGCGTGCGCGGCTAATGTCCTGTCGCTGTAAATTAGCACCCAAATTGTTCCAGGAATATTGATGTGCCATGAGTTCTGGAACAGACAGTGAGGACTGGAGGTGTTTTTTATACAAACAGGTGCTTGATGGGGAAAGCTGAGACCTCCTTTATTATTTTCCTCGAATCTCTGGACAGGTATGGGAGGGACGCATTTCTAGCTTGCAGGTTCAACATGCGTGTCAACCCCAGGGCCCGACTCATGAGGTCCCAGAGCCTTGAGTGTTTGCTTATGTCTGGCTCTGCCCTGGCCTGAAAGTATTTAGCTCTGGTTTTCAGTGCCCATAGGTAACTTTCAAAACATTGGGCCCATAAAGCGCCTTTATGACAACATAAAATAAACACATGCTGGAACTTTATCCAACTCATTAATTACCAAGGAACTGAGGAGGTGCAGGGGGGTGGGGGGAGACAGGCTGGAGTAGCGGCAGCTGAGCAGATGTATGAAGACCAGGAAGAAGAGAAGGAGAGACGGGCAGTGGTGGCACATGCCTTTAATCCCAGCACTTGGGAGGCAGAGGCAGGCAGGTCTCTGAGTTCGGAGCCAGCCTGGTCTACAGAGTGAGTTCCAGGATAGCCAGGGCTATACAGAGAAACTCTGTCTTGGAGGAGGAGGAGGGGGAGGAGGAGGAGGAGGAGGAGGAGGAGGAGGAGGAGGAGGAGGAGGAGAAAGAGAGTGAGGGTGTGGGGGGAGAATGGAATCATTACCCTTGGGGCTGGCGGTGCTCTGTAGAAGCCTACAGAGGTATATAGTGTCACAGTGACTAAGCAAGCTCCGCCCAGCAGACTCTCCTGAGAACCGAAGGGTTCCATACGTGTGTGAGGGAGTGTGGGCACCACTGGCTTGTGTGTAGATGAAGCTCTACAACTGGGGGCACAGGGCTAATGGAGTGCAGCGATTGTCATCTGCAACTCTGTGCCATATAGCCAGACTGATGGACAGGCACTGACGGACAGGTGCCTTACAACCGCATTCGGTCAAAGACCACACAGAACTTTCTCTACCACAGAGAGGTTTTCAAGGGTCTCTGAGCCCACCATTCTTGGTCTAGAGAACCATGAAGCTCAAAATCAACTTTGATCCAGTTGGTTCTGTCCTTGGGTGGGCAGAGGAGCTTGCAGGGCATCAGGTAAATGGCTGTGTCTCCGTGGGATGTCAACTTGAAGCTCTGCAGGAGTTGGCTGCAGGAACATTGAGGAAGCTGGGCTGGTGGCCAGCCCTGGGCTCCCAGCATCTGCCTTCCTGGCAGGGTGCTGATTGGAGCTCCTCTCGGTGTGGAGTGGTTATCTTAGCATCTCGCTATCTGCGGTGTGTCCATAGACCTGATGTCAGACTCTGTCTGGTGCACTTACACATGTGACTGAGAAACACAGGCAAGGCTGTTGTCCTCAAAAACCCTGCTCCCAGTAGTGGGTCTGGAACCAACTGAAACAGAGAAACCCAGGCAGGGCTGACATAGTGAACAAATTAGTTTCATGCCTGAGACGTGTCTGTGTTCTGCTTTGGGGTTTTGAAGAAGGACTCAAGGTGGAGATCAGGTTAGTGTTGTTTTTTATTCATTGGCTATTAGGCGGGATTGCTTAGCCATGCCCCTCAGCCCCCAACCATACTCTCTGTCCAACAAGAAGCTGAAGGCTCTCATCCGTGTGCTGCCGCCCCACATGCACCAAAGAAACTGAATGTGAGCTGTGGACTGTTGCTTCTCACAGGTGTCTCCAGGAAGGAGCGACAAGAAACCATTCCCACAGGAAATGGCCAACCATGTCACCTGCTTCGGCCCACCAGCCCATGGTGTCCAGTGACAGATCCATCTGTGACGGAAGATGCTGTCTTAGTCAGCGTTTCTATTCCTGCACAAACACCATGACCAAAAAAGCAAGTGAGGAGGAAAGGGTTTATTCAGCTTACACTTCCACACTGCTGTTCATCACTAAAGGAAGTCAGGACTGGAACTCAAGCAGGTCAGGAAGCAGGAGCTGATGCAGAGGCCATGGAGGGATGTTCCTTACTGGCTTGCTTCCCCTGGCTTGCTTAGCTTGCTCTCTTATAGAACCCAGGACCACCATCCCAGAGATGGTACCACCCACAAGGGGCCCTCCCCCTTGATCACTAATTGAGAAAATGCCCCACAGCTGGATCTCATGGAGACATTTCCTCAAAGGAGGCTCCTTTCTCTGTGATAACTCCAGCCTGTGTCAAGTTGACACTCAAAACCAGCCAGTACAGATGAGCAGGGTTTACAATGCAAACCCTTTCTAGGAAGAGTGTCCATTTTCAAAGGCCACATCTGCTATGAAATGTTCAGAGAAGCTAGTCCAATGCACTGCCTGGCTGGTGTAGGAGAGAAGTGAATTCAAGAAAACCCCTGTGGGTGGAGAGATGGCCCCACGCCAAGGTAAGGACACCTTCCACAAGTGACATCCCAGGGACCCACATGATGAAAAGAGAGAATTGACTCCCAAAGGTTGTTTCTTACACACGCACACCCAAATGCACACTCATAACACACACACGCAGAAGGAATGTAAAAAGCCATAGGATGGGAGGAACGCTGTGAAATTCCATCTTCTGGACCTACCATGAGCTAACAGAAGCTATGTAACCTGCAGATTATGACAGCCGACACTTCAGGCTATTGGCAGTTCATGGCTACCGCAGGAACGCCAGCTGTTTTTTTTGTTGTTGTTGTTGTTTTTGTTTTTGTTTTGTTTTGTTTTTGTGGGGAGAGGCAGCCACTTATAGGACAAAAATTTATAAATGTGGCTCCACTTCCCTCCTATGAAGAAGGACAAAGGCCAAGTATGGACACAGCCCCAGACTGCCACAAGCCCAAGGACAGTGCCAGGACAAGCGTCACTAACCTGCCTCCCTGATTCACCTCCCACAGAGGGCCACCCTTAGAGATCTGGAGTTGTCTTAGTTAAGGTTTCCAGCTGTGAAGAGAGGACATGGCCAAGGCAGCACTTATAAAGGGAAACAGTTAACTGGAGCTGACCTAACCGTTCCAGTGGTCCAGTCCATTATCATTGTGGTGGGAAGCATGGCCGGGTCCAGGCAGATGTGGCTGGAGAAGGAACTGAGAGTTTTACATCTTGATCCAAAGGCAGCCGGGAGGAGGCTGTCCACACTGGCCTCAGTGTCTAGGAGACCTCAAAGCCCACCCCACAGTGACACACTTCCTCCAACAAGGCCATACATCCTAATAGTGCCACGCCTCAAGGGCCACGCATTCAAACACCAAGCCACCACCAAATCCTTCCCTCTAGCTCACCTGCCATCCACGCTAAGCCACGTTCTAAGCCACATCTTTGAGAACTGCTCATTCTCTGGGGGCCATTCCAATGTTTGTGTGCACAGTGCAAGACAGTGATGCCTGTTCGTTTCGCCCTCACTGGCTAGTCTTTTATTATGAGAGCCCAGTCAGTGAGTGGAGGCAGATGGATAGGAGAGAATTCTTTTCTCCCTGACACTGAGGAAGTGCCTTCCTGAGTAAATGCTGACATGGTTCAACAGCAAACGGACCACCCAAGAGGTGATTGCAATGAGAACACCAGCTCTGAAACAATGTCTCAGGTGAGGAAAGCACCACCTGCAATTGTTTCCTGACATAATTTCTAAAGCGTTGAGGTTCCATGTATCTTAGTTACTTCATGTTGCTGGCACAAAACACCTGACTGAAGCGACTTAAGTGAGAACGGTTTATTCCAGCCTGTCGTTTCTTTCAGAGCGGCTACTGCCCATCATCTCAGAGACCGAGTGCAGCAGAAGCAGGGGGCTGGGTGGCCTTGCCGTGTCGGCTGTCAGGAGAGAACAGAGCATGACCTGGGGCTATAAAATCTGAAAGCTTCTTCCAGTGAGGCCCCACCTCATGAAGAGTCTACAAGCTTTCCCCAACGGCATCACTAGGTGGGGAGCCAGCGATCAAATCCAGGGCTCACTGGGGGCTTTTCCTCACTCAAGGCACAGGACCATCCGTCTGTCTGTCCGCCCTCAGTTATGAGCCAGTGCATCTTCAGTTGCCATGAAACCTGCCTACCTCTCTCCTCAATAGGGAGCTCTGCCCTCTCTGCCATGTTCATGCCACACACAGCACACGTACATACACATACCATATACACACCACACATACCATACACCACACACATACACACAGCATATACACACATGCAACACACACTCCACACATATATACACATACCATATACACACCACACATACCATACACCACACACACACACACACATACACACACACACACACACAAGGTACACACCCTTCTTAGCACCACAGCTTGGTTTTGTCCTGTTCTTGAATGTCCTCTAAATGAGTTTAAATCATCCATATCTGTTTGGTTCAGTAGCTTTTACTAAGCAACATCTACAAGGTTAGGAAAAGCAAGATTTCAAAGGGCTGAGTCTTGCTGATGAGGGCACAGGTGCGTATAGTAACTCACATCATGGCAGAGAGAGAGAGAGAGAGAAGCCACTCCCAAGGACCCACTTCCAATGACCCACTTCCTTCATGTAATGAGAGCTCTTGTTTATTCCTTCATACTGGGAATATACCAATCCTATTTTATTGCTGATGGACTATCAGGAGATTTTACTTGAAGGCTATTACACAGGAAGCTACTACAAATGCTCCAGTTTATGTCGTTGGGGGAGCGTGAACACGAAGCTATTTTGAGCATCTGACTAGAGTGGATCTGTTGGGATCAGTCAGCTGCCAGCACTCACAGCTGTATGGAGACAGGAGTGACCCCAAATGCCAAGTCAGCAAATTCCGAGCGCTTGGCTTGCTTCGGGGGAGATTCAAAGCTGGGTTCCCGCAAGGCTCCAGTCAAATGATGTTAACCAACAGATCAAACGACAGCTCTGTGTGTGCTTCTGCTCAAGGACATCTAAGCTGATTTGCACCACGCGTTGGTTAACTGTGAACACACTGTAACTGTGCACACATGTGACACGTCTGCCACGTGCTTTCTCTATTGGGCATGTCGTGACCCGCTCATGCTCAGGAGGACTGGGTGGTGTTTCAGCAGGTTTTAAAGACCAAAATGATTGCATCGGAAGAATTTTTTATCACCTCTCTAAGAGAGCGTGTCAGCTCAGCTTATCCTTTCTAATGGATGTTTGAGGATAAAGTAAATTTCATGTGGACTCTTGCAAACAGTAGAAAATGGGTGACCATACCCATTTCTTTTTCTAAATCAGCATGACTTTCATAGCCAACCAGGGGAAAACATTGAGCAATGATAAAAGAGCTTATCCTTTGTGAACCAAGCTGTGTTAGATTTGTTTCCACGTGCGTGGGGGAGGCGTTCCACCACCGTTCCACTGAGCGACTTTAGTCCACACAGGAAGCACTTAAACATTCCACCTCTGAAATTTGTTGTATTTATAGAAATGGAGGAAATTCATAGCTTTATAGATTCAGAAAAGGTGTCTGACAAGCTGGAAATCATTCAGAAGCTTCTCAGCAAGGCTAGGCACCGAACAATGCTTTCCAGACCTGGCGATTACAACCTCTGGGAAATGGTCTTAGTGTTGAAACAGTTGTGGGTGGGTGGAGGCAGGGTGGGGTGAGACAGGGTGGGGTGGGGGGAGAGGTGGTGCTGGTGTGAATGGGTTGGTGGTGAATGGTGTAGGGTGAGTTGCAGTGGGGTAGGGTGTGGTGAGTGATTGGGAAGGGGTGGTCGGGTGGGTGTGTGGGGTGGGATGTTATTGCCTTTCCCTAGTGTAGGGTGCGATGGAAGCGCCCACTTTCCCTGGATGTTACCGGATAGTTTTTGAAAGGAATTACAGCCTTAAGCAATTCGTCCAGCCCTGCCAGCTTTTACTTCAGTGTTTGGAAACTTTGTTGCTAAGCATGTATACATTTAAAAGTGTCTACTTCTCTTCTCAGTAAAGCGCCCCCTTATCATTACATAATGCCTGTGTTTCTGGGTGGTTTTTGTTTTTTGTGTTTTTTGGTTTTTAATTCTAGATATTTCCACCCCTGTTACTGATACGGCCGCCCTGGCTTTCTTTCGATTACTGTCTACATAGCACATAATTTTCTATCATTTTAGTTGTTTCTTTATTATTTTATTACGACTTTATAGGGGTATAATTCACATGCCATAAAATCTGCCCATTTAAAGTGAACAATCCGATGGTTTGCAATATAGTTGCAGAATTATGCCGTGATTGGCACTATCAATTTTATGGCAATTTCATGACCACAGAAGTGACCCGGAGCGCAGAGCATCTCCCGGTACAGGCCTCATCCAGCCCTGTTGTAGCAAGCTATTTGCTTCAGGCCTGACATGAACATCACTATCATAAAGTAGGGCCACTCTGGAGACCCACAGAAGACCTCAGGCTGCGGCTGTACAGATGAAAGAACAGTTCCTCGAGATGGCGAGAGGATCACACAGAGGCCGAGGATGCTGTTAACATAGCTGGACAGGGAGGGTCAGCGATGCTCATCTGAGATTCCCTCTGCTCCCCACCTTGCCTTAGTCAGGGTGCCAGAGCCACAGGCGTGGAAGGGTGGGTGGGAGCAGAGACTGCAGATGCATCGATATTCTGTGCTGTCATCTATAAGGCCATCCCACGGCCCATGAGGGAGAGGGATTCTTGATTTATTTCATCATTTTTAAAAGTTTGAATTACGTCTGTGCACACCTGTCCATCTGTGTTTCTGTGAGTGCAATTCCCCGGGGAGGCCACAAGATGCAGCAGTGGCCCTGGGACTGGAGTTAACAGGCAAATGTGTGCTGCTTGGGGTGGGGGGTTGGGAGTTTGGGGTGGGGGTGTCTGGAAACCAAACTGCAGTCATTTGCAAAAGAAGCAAGTGATTGTTAGCCTCCAAGCCATCTTTTGTCTATCTGACAAAAGGGAATCTCATCTGGGGAAATGTCCCCGGAAGGTTAGCTTTTGGGCATGTCTGTA
Source organism: Apodemus sylvaticus (assembly GCF_947179515.1). Taxonomy (NCBI): domain Eukaryota; kingdom Metazoa; phylum Chordata; class Mammalia; order Rodentia; family Muridae; genus Apodemus; species Apodemus sylvaticus. The sequence continues at coordinate 168,438,987 of NC_067474.1, forward strand.
GGGTAACTGATAATCCATGTGGGTGAAGTCAGCCCCTGGGCAGGTGGCCTGGGCGGTCAGAGAGAGCAGGCCGAGCAAGCCACAGCGGCAAAGCAGCTCCCAGCGCTCCTCCATGGTGGCTGCTTACAGAGGACGCGTCACTTTCTGTCTCTGGCTCTTCCTGTCTTCCTGCTCTTAGCGCTGTGAGCAGTGTGGGTTTTCGCATGAACATGCACTTTAATTTCTTGAGTATGTTTGTGTTGAGTCCCTGGGCCATGGGGTGCCTGCTGAGACATTTTCCAAAGTCTCCAGGCCATTTCCCTTCCCCAGTCCTGAATGTGACCTCCGATGTCTCACCAATGTCTCTCTGGTGCTCACTCCACCCAGCCTGGGGGAAGTGTCTCCTTGAGGTGCTTTCCTGAGAACTATTGATGCGGAATGCTTTTCCTGCCAACTTCTTACAGAGCTTCTTTGAGAAATGCCTGTTGTTCTTTCGTCCATTTGGAGAATTAGGCTAAGGAGTAGTCTTTTTCCTAATCTGTGAATTATTTGCATGAACTCACCTGCCAAAGAAAAAAACCATGTATTTTTTCCATTGATAAGGAATGGCTTTATTAATCTTGCAATGGGAAGGAGTGTGCTGTGGTGCTGGAGACATGCTCAGGGAGCAACCTCCAAGTGCACCTCCAGAAGAAAGCGGTATTCTGTGTGAAAGGGATCAAACGGGAGAGAGGATTCCGGGCATGTGCAACCAGACACACCATGCAAGATTCCGGGCACGCACCACCAGTCATGCCATTGGCCATGTACCAGCAGACGCGCTGTGGGGGATTCTGGGCATGAGCGTTTCAACACACCATTGAGTACGTGCCACGAGACACACCATGCTGGATTGGGGGGCTGAGACTGATGTATTTTATTTTGTGATTCTAGATTCTCAGGATAGTTTTCTTGTGGGATAATGAGGAGTCTTGTTTCAGATTTCTGTGGAGAAGAGAAAGCTAGCTAATTCATGGGTGGGAGCTCATGTCTACGTCAGACATGTGATGGTTAATGTTAAGGCTCAGCTTCACGGCATCTTGAGTCGCCAAGAAGACAAGCCTCTCAGCATGGGGGTTTCTAGATTAGGTTAACTGAGGTACAAAGACAATATAGAAACCAGGATTGGTACCTGAGCTTCTTCTCCACCCTCCACACATGTGCAGAGGAACATACATGAACACATGTACACACGCATCAATCATGCATGTTGTATCAATGCTGGCTTTCGATCTTGCCTGAGACAGACTTCCTTGCTGTTTGTATCTGTGTCAGGATAGCTGACCTAAGCTTGCAGAGATGCCCTGTCTCACCGTCCATCTCACCACAGGAATGCTGGGATTGCAGACACATGCCCTTCCTTGACCTAGATAGTAGGATCCAAAGTCAGGTCCTTACACTTGTTTGGCAAAGTGCTTCACACTGAGGTATCTCTCTAGACCTGGCTTCCCATTCTGCTTCATTGATCTGTTTGGCCATTGTTGTTTACACACTACATCATCTTAGCTTAAGCTCCTTATCATCTTTCTAATAAGGAAATGAGATTCTCCCAACCCTGCTTTGGACCTTTTGGCTATTCTGGGTAGCCAAATATGTCCTCCTGAATTTTCATATGAATTTTCGGATCAAGTTGTCAGTCCTGGGGGGCGGTCCACTAAAGTTTTGCGAGGATGGCAGCAGCTCTAAGTTCAATTAGGGAACACAGCTATGGTTTCAAGTTGGTGTGAGTGTTCTGTCAGGGTGCCTGTGTCAAGAGCCTGGCTTTCAATGTGATACTGAGAAAGGGGGGCCTTTAAGAGGCAAGGCCCATAGGGCAATTGTTAGCTCTTGTTAGAGACCCTGAGAAGCTAACAGGTCTCTGTCCTGGGACCCTGAGTCAGCTCTCCAGAAAGCGATCTGTGGTCAAAGCTGACTCCCTTTTGTGAATTACTCTCAGGGTCCCTGCGCTGACCGGTGAGCTTTCTCTCTCGCACACAGCCCCACGCTGTGCTGCCGTCATCTGCGTGTTTGAACCTGCAGCCTGCAGAAGCACGCGCCATGCAGACCCCCTTTCAAGTGTCTAGCCCCAGGTATTTCATGACAGTAACAGAAAAATGGGCTAACCGAGAGCACTCCATGGAGGAGATACTGTCTTCCAACCCGCAAAGGCGCACGCACGAGCACAGGCCCTTGTGCACGCGTGCACGCCTGCTATTCATTTAGAAGCTTGATTTCTCTCGGGGAATGTTGACGTCCCTAAGAGTACACGTTTTTCATTTCATTTCGTGAAGCTACTCCGAGGCATTTCCTTCTGTTTGATGTTACTGTAAGTGAAATTGTTTTCTTAATTTAAGTTTTGATGTTTTAATTGCTACTATATAAAATGCCATTGATCTCTATATATTGGTTTTTTTCCCATGTCCCAGAGCATTTCCAAACTGATTTATTAGTTCTAATAAATTTCCAAGTGTGGGCCTTAGGGCCAGGCTGTGCACCAGGATCACATCTTCTGTAAATAGAGAAATTTCATTTCTTCTTGTTTTAGTCTGATTGTCCGTTCCTCCTCCTTTTCCCTTCTTTCTTTCTTTCCTTTCTCCCTCCCCTCTCTCCCTTCCTCTCTCTCTCCCCTCCCTCCCTTCCTCTCCCCTTCCTTTCCCCCTCCCTCCCCTCCTCTTCCTCCTCTTCCTTTCTTCTCCTTTGACCCAGTTGTCATGAAATGAAGCTGTTCCTACAATAGAAACACAAAAAATTGCATTCTTAGAGTGGTGATTTGAATATGCTTGGCCCAGGGAGAGGCACTATTAGGCGGTGTGGCCCTGTTGGAGTAGGTGTGATCTTGTTGGAGGAAGTGTGTCACTGTGAGGGTGGGCAATGAGACCCTCCTCCTAACCATGTGGGAGCCAGTCTGCTCCTGTGGCCTTCAGATGAAGATGCAGACCTCTCAGCTCCTCCTGCACCATGCCTGCCTGGATGCTGCCATGTTCCCACCTTGATGATAATGGACTGAACCTCTGAACATGTAAGCCAGCCCCAATTAAATGTTGTCCTTTATAAGACTTGCCTTGGTCACAGTGTCTGCTCACAATAGTAAGACCCTAACTAAGACACTTGCCTTGGTCACAGTGTCTGCTCACAATAGTAGACCTTAACTAAGATACTTGCCTAGCTCCTCAGAGCATGGAAACAGTGTCACCAACAAGTGAGCTGTTAACACAAATACTTGGTAACTGTTCCATTCTCTTTAGCTTTTGGTGGGGTTTCATTTCTTTTCTTTTAATTAATTAATTGCATCCCAAATGTTGCCCCCTTACCCTCACAGATTTCCTCCCCGCAGTCCATTCCCCTTTGCCGCTGAGATGGTAGTCCTCTCACCCCAGTATTCCCCAACCCTGGTGCATCAAGTCTTTGCAGGATTAGGCACATCTGGTCCCACTGTTACCAGACAAGGCTGCCCTCAGCCACAAATGTGCCAGGGGCCTTGGACCAGCCCATGTATGCTCTTTGGTTGGTGGCTCAATCTCTGGAATCACCTAGGAGTTCAAATTATTCGACACTACTGGTCTTCCTGTGAGAATGACATCTCCTGAGGGCCTTCAGTCCTTCCACTAACTCTTCCATAGGGGTCCCCAACCTCCATCCAATGTTTGTCTATAGGAATGTGCATCTGTCTTGGTCAGCTGCTGGGTAGAGCTTCTCAGAGGAGAGCTATGCTAGGTTCCTGTCTGTAAACACAACACGGCATCACCAATGGTATCAGGGATTGGTGCCTGCTCATGGAATGGGTCTCAAAATGGGCCAGTCACTGGTCTACTATTCCTTCAGTCTCTGCTCCATCTCTGTCCCTGTTTTTCTTTTAGACAGGACTAATTTTGGGTCAAAGTTTTGTAGGTGGGTTGTTGTCCCAATCCCTCCGCTGGGGGGTCCTGCCTGGCTACTCTATGTGATTTCTTCAGGTTCCATATCTCCACTGTTGGGCGTTTCTCTGAGGCCAGCCACTTTGACTCTTGGGAGCCTCCTTCATCCCAGGTCTCTGGGACTTCCTAGAGATTCTCCCTGTACTGGCTGGTTTTGTGTGTCAACTTGACACAGGCTGGAGTTATCACAGAGAAAGGAGCATCGGGTGAGGAAATGCCTCCATGAGATCCAGATGCAAGGCATTTTCTCAATTAATAATCAAGAGGGGAGGGCCCCTTGTGGGTGGAGCCATCCCTGGGCTGGTAGACCTGGGTTCTATAAGAAAGCAAGCTGAGCAAGCCAGGGGAAGCAAGCCAGTAAGAAACATCTCTCCATGGCCTCTGCATCAGCTCCTGCTTCCTGACCTGCTTGAGTTCCAGTCCTGACTTCCTTTGGTGATGAACAGCAGTGTGGAAGTGTAAGCTGAATAAACCCTTTTCTCCCCAACTTGCTTCTTGGTCGTGATGTTTGTGCAGGAATGGAAGCCCTGACTAAGACACACCCCCAGCAACTACAGATTCCCATTCATCCTCCTGATCTTCAGGGTCTCTCTCCTGACTCTCCTCATACCTGATCCTGCCTCTCTTTCCTTCTTGCCCTGCCCTCTCGCACCCAGGTCCCTTCCTCCCTCTACCTCCCATGGTTATTCTGTTCCCCCTTTGTGTGGTTCAAGCATCCTCACTTGGGCCTTCTTTCTTGTTTAACTTCTTTGGGTCTGTGGGGTGTTTCATGAGTATTCTGAACTTTTTGGCTAATATCTACTTATCAGTGAGTACATACCATGCATGTCCTTTTCATCTGGGTTACCACACTCAGGATTATATTTTCTAGTTCCATCCATTTGCCTGAGAAACTCGTGATGTCTTTGTTTTTGATAGCTGAATAGTATCCCATTGTGTAAATGTATCATATTTTCTGGATCCATTCTTTGATTGAGGGACATCTGGGTTGCTTCCAGTTTCTGGCTATTCTGAATAAGGCTGCTATGAACATAGTGGAACATGTGTCCTTGTGGTATGGTGGAGCATATTTTGGGCCTATGCCCAGGAGTGGTATAGCAGGGTCTTCAGATGAACTATTTCCAATTTTCTGAGAACCACCAGACTAGTTTCCAGAGTGGTTGTACCAGATTGCAATCCCATCAGCAATGGAGGAGTGTTCCTCTTTCTCCACATCCTCAAGCATCTGCTGTCACCTGAGTTTTTGATCTTAGTCATTCTGACTTGTGTGAGGTGGAATCTCAGGGTTGTTTTGGTTTGCCTTTCCTTGATGACCAAGGATGTTAAACATTTCTTTACATGCTACTTGGCCATTCAAGATTCCTCTGTTGAAAATTCTCTGTTTAGGTCTGTACTACATTTTTTGATTGGGTTATTTGGTCTTTTGGAGACTGACTCCTTGAATACTTTATATTTTGGATATCAGTGCTCTGTTGGCTTGGTGAAGATCCTTTCCCAGACTATAGGCTGACATTTTGTCCCATTGACAGTGCCCTTTGCCTTACAGAAGCTTTTCAGTTTCATGAGGTTCTATTTATTAATTTGTGACCATAGTGCCTGAGCCATTGGTGCTCTGTTCAGGAGACTTCCCCCTGTGCCAATGCATTCAAGGCTGTTCCCCACTTTCTCTTCTATGAGCTTCAGCGTGCCTGGTTTTATGTTGAGGTCTTTGATCCACATGGGCTTGAGTTTTCTGCAGGGTGATAAGTATGAATCTATTTGCGTACGTTTGCATGCAGACATCCAGCTAGACCAGCACCATTTGTTGACAATGCGCTCCCTGTTCCATTGTATTGTTTTGGCTTCTTTGTCAAAAGTAAAGTGTCTGTAGGTGTGTGGGTTTGTTTCTGGGTCTTTGATTAGATTCCACTGATCCACCTGTCTGTTTCTGTACCAATACCACGCAGTTTATATTACTATTGCTCTGTAGTACAGCTTTAGTTCAGGGATGGTGATACCTCCAGAAATTCTTTTACTGTTCAGGATTATTTGGGCTATCCTGCATTTTTTGTTTTGTTTTTCCATATGGAGTTGAGAATTGTTCTTTCAGGATCTGCGAAGAACTGTGCTGGGATTTTGATGGGGATTGTATTGAATCTGTACAGTACTTTTGGTAAGATGGCCATATTCACTGTGTTAATCCTACCAGTCCATGAGCAAGGGATATCATCCCATCTTCTGATATCTTCCTCAATTTCTTTCTTCAGAGACTTGAAGTTCTTGACATACAGGTCTTTCACTTGCTTGGTTAGAGCCACATCAAGGTATTTATGTTGTTTGTGGCTGTTGTGAAGGGTGCTGTTTCCCTGACTTGTTTCTCAGCCCGTTCATGGCTTGTGGAGCAGAGGGCTACTCATGCCTTTGAGTTGGTTTTGTATCCAGTCACATTGCTGAAGGTGTTTACATTTTTTTTAATCATGGACATGTATTGAGTTCTAATCAATGGCTTTTTGTGTCTGTCAGTGCCGTGTGGCCTAAACCACTTGGTTTATCGATACAGAGTATTACACTCGCAGGTTCTGGGGGATGTTAAGACAATCTTCCTTTTCTGTGATATCCATGTAGGTGGGAGATCCTAATTATTCTGATATGAGTCCCCTTCCCGACTCTCCTCCCCTCCCTCCCTCTCCTCTTCTTCCATTTCCTCTTCATCTTCTCTCTTCCTCCTTCTCTACCCCTCCCCCACCCCTGCTTTCTCCCCCTCCTCTGTCTCTGCTCCTCCTCTTTATCCCCCCTTAACTTCTCATCTCTTTTTCTGTAGCCCTGCGGATCAAACCCCAAGCCTCCAACAAGACTGAAAGGTGCTCCAGTCCTGAGCTGTACCCCCAGCCCTGGGTTGTTCTGTTGATACAACATTAATTAGATCAGCAAATATACTTGGTACGGTTTCTATAGTTTCAATCCCTTTAAATGGAAATGATGGTGGTCCATCCTGGGAAATGGTCCGTGTGCTTTTGACAAAGATATATACTCTGAAGCTGATGCTAGTGGGGTTCTGGGGTGTCAGTAGGTCTACACTGCAGCTTTTGGGTAGGGGTCCTGGGGTGTCAGAAGGTCTACAGTGCAGCTGTTGGATAGGGGTTTTGGGGTGTCAGTAGGTCTATACTGCAGCTTTTGGGTAGGGGTTCTGGGGTGTCAGTAGGTCTACACTGCAGCTGTTGGATAGGGGTTCTGGGGTGTCAGTAGGCCTAACAGGTATATTGTGTTCAAGTCTTGATGTTCTTTTGATTACCTTTCTGCTATCTGCTGGCCCCTTGTTGCAAGTAGAGTGTGGTGAGCACCCAGGCCTTCAGTCAAGCGCCTAGGTCTCCTCTCAGTTCTGCTGATGCTTCATTTGCCTCTTCTGCAGGTCAGTTATTAGGTGCATATGTGTTTATAACTGTTACATCTTTCAGAGGGGCTCATCCTCTTATCAGTATCAAATGTTCCTCTTTATATCTGGCCACTTTCCATCTGCAGATCTATCTGGAGTCAGCAAAGCTACTGGAGCTTCTGCCTGGCTAAGAAATACTGCCTGATTAACACTGCCTGGCTATCACTGCCTGGCTATCACTGCCTGGCTAACACTGGCTATCACTGCCTGGCTAACACTGGCTATCACTGCCTGGCTAACCAACACTGTCTGGCTAACACTGCCTTGCTAACACTGGCTATCACTGCCTGGCTAACAAATACTGCCTATCTATCACTGCCTGGCTAACCAACACTGTCTGTCTAGCACTGCCTGGATAGCACTGCCTGGATAGCACTGCCTGGATAGCACTGCCTGGCTAATAAACACTGCCTGTCTGTACTGGCTGGTCTTGTGTGTCAACTTGGCACAGGCTAGAGTTATCACAGAGAAAAGGAGCTTCAGTTGGGGAAGTGCCTCCATGAGATCCATCTGTGGGGCATTTTCTCAATTAGTGATCAAGGGTGGAGGGACCCTTGTGGATGGTACCATCTCTGTACTGGTATTCTTTGGTTCTATAAGAAAGCAGCTGAGCAAGCCAGGGGAAGCAAGCCAGTAAGGAACATCCCTCCATGGCCTCTGCATCAGCTCCTGCTTCCTGACCTGCTTGAGTTCCAGTCCTGACTTCTTTTTGTGATGAACAGCAATGCAAAAGTGTAAGCTGAATAAACACTTTCCTCCCCAACTTGCTTCTTGGTCATGATGTTTGTGCAGGAATAGAAACCCTGACTAAGACAAATTGGTACCAGCGTAATGGGATATTCCTGTGACAACCTGACCATGTTTTGGAGAGGATTGTGGAAGGACTTTGGAACTTTGGGCTAGATGATCCATTCGATATTAAGAGCTCAGTGGAAAGTTCTGTAGGAGCTTGGAAGACAATGTTAAGAACAGTGCAGAAGATGGAGGCCTGGCTTGTGAAATTTCAGAGGGAAGATTAAAGACTCTTATAGTGGCCATGTTTTGATTGTGAAGATTCTGTGGTTTTGGTTAGCTGGGGCTGAAGAATCAGCTGTGATTAACAAGACACCAGAACCACTAAAGCAACCCTTTGTGTTACTGAGGCTATTGATGCTGGTTAGCTGGAGCTAAGAAATTAGCAGTGATTAAGAAGAGACCAGCATCACTGAGGTGAAATCTTCTGGGGAGTGTTTTCTGAGAGTACAGAGGCTGTGTTCCAGAGATAGCCACAGTTGTATTTTGTGCTGTGGCTGGACTTGGTACTGTGTAAGAGTCACCCACATGGGGTCATGAAGAGCAGCTGAGGCTCTTGGCACAGTGAGAGGCCATGGAAGGCCATTGGTGAAGGTGCAGCCTCAGTTGCAATTGACGGTCCAGGACTTAAAGGGGTCATACATAGGAGCAGAGGTTTGTCACCATGAAGAGAGCCTGTGAGAGGCTATTGGTGAAGCCTAATTACAGTGAAAGATAGCAGTATTTTGGAGATGCCAGTACCATGCAATGACCACTAAGAACAGCAGCAGCAGTGGAGTACAGGCAGCTGGAGCCTAGAAGACAAGCTGTGTGCTACAAAGTGCAGAGCTGGAGATGTGACCCAAGCCCTTGGAGGAGCCCAGAAGATCGTGAGTTGGATCCCAGACATTGAACCATTGGAGTTTGAGTTTTGCTTTTGGTTGTGACTGTGTCCTGATATGTTTCCCTCTTGAAGAAAGAAAGTATTTTAGTGGAGCGCACAGTTAAGAGAACTTTGGATTTTTAAAAGACTTTAAATTTTAAAAGATATTGGACATTTTAAAGGGATTGAACTTTTAATATGTAAAGACTGTGAGACTTTTAAAGTTATTTAAATCTTGGGGATGAATAAGAAAGTAAGGATTGAGGCTTAATAGTGATGTGTTTGTGTGTCAAGTTGACAAGGGGTCAATTGTACTGGCTGGTTTTGTGTGTCAACTTGACACAGGCTGGAGTTATCACAGAGAAAGGAGTTTCAGTTGGGGAAATGCCTCCATGAGATCCAGCTGTGGGGCATTTTCTCAATTAGTGATCAAGGTGGGAGGGCCCCTTGTGGGTGGTACCATCTCTGGGCTGGGGTTCTTGGGTTCTATAAGAAAGCAGGCTGAGCAAGCCAGGGGAAGCAAGCCAGTAAGGAACATCTCTCATGGCCTCTGCATCAGCTCCTGCTTCCTGACCTGCTTGAGTTCCAGTCCTGACTTCTTTTAGTGATGAACAGCAATGTGGAAATGTAAGCTGAATAAACCCTTTCCTCCCCAACTTGCTTCTTGGTCATGATGTTTGTGCAGGAATAGAAACCTTGACAAAGATACTATCTATCACTGCCTGGCTAACCAATGCTGTCTGGCTATCACTGCCTGGCTATCACTGCCTGGCTATCACTGCCTGGCTATCACTGCCTGGCTGTCACTGCCTGGCTAACACTGGCTATCACTGCCTGGCTATCACTGCCTGGCTAACAAACACTGCCTGACTATCACTGCCTGGCTATCACTGCCTGGCTATCACTGCCTGGCTGTCACTGCCTGGCTAACACTGGCTATCACTGCCTGGCTAACAAACACTGCCTGGCTATCACTGCCTGGCTAACACTGGCTATCACTGCCTGACTGTCACTGCCTGGCTAACACTGGCTATCACTGCCTGGCTAACACTGCCTGGCTAACAAACACTGCCTGGCTATCACTGCCTGGCTGTCACTACCTGGCTGTCACTGCCTGGCTAACAAACTCTGCCTGGCTAACATATACCCATTCCTACCCTTTTACTTATATGCTGTTTTGATTGCAGCTTGAGTCTTACTCAGAGAAGAGCATAGTCACTGTCTTGGATTCAGCTGACCTGTACATAACAACATTGGTACAGTTGGTACCACAGATGGTCTGCCTGCCCTGTACACAGCATTTCCTGCCTCACCCCGTAACCTGTTCTTCATGGAGTTACCACTGCTCATTTGAATTAAGTAAACCTTTTCCAGTGTAATATTTCATTTCCTTCACCCACCTCTATGTTTTGCGAGGCGTATTTGGTATTAACTCGGGAATTTATCATCTGCATTTCAACTTATTTTTTTTTCTCATTCTTATGAGTTCCCCGCAGTTTCCCTACAGTGCATTTGGCCATATTCACCCTCTCCTTCCGCAGCCCCAGACCCACCCCCTCCCTTACCTGCCCACTTAGCGTGCCCCCTTTTAAGACCCGTGAAGCCCGCTTTATGCTGTACAGATGTTCTTGGGTGTGTGGTCTCGCACTGGAGTGTGACTGGCTTAACCAGAAGCCACCGCTGCTATCACTTGGCAACAGCCCAGCTGGGGGAAGGGGATGTGCCTTCCTCCACTCTCTGTTCTTGGTCTAGCTGTTTCTAATTACATGCCTTTGCTCCACATTCAGGTCTAGTACATATTGCCACCATTGCTCTGAGTGCCCCATCTGGGGCAGCTTCGCTGCAGGGCCTGGAAACCAGCTTCCTGGTCTCCGATCTGCTACCTTTGACTCTGCTACCCCCTCTTCTGCCGTGATCCCTAGGCTGTGGGAGGAGAGGCCACTACACACTTGACTAGAGATCTGCACTAACTAAATCCAGGGAAAGTTCTGAGGCAGGACTTTTACTCTGCACAGCTCCCTATCTTCCTTCTTCTTCTTTAATATTAATTTATCTGCATGTTTCAAACCCAGTAGCATATTACCATAATTATTTCTTTGTAGAACTTTACACCCACTACAGAAGCTGTGAGGAGAGAAGACGAGGGTGACGGTGTTCGCTCTGTTAGCCTTTCTTCTTTATCATCGCCTGATCTCTTCACGTTAACTTCGGATTAAATTCACCATTTTCTTCTTCCAGTACAAATTTGCTCCCGCCCACATCCTTTGTGAAGTTTTGTCAGATGCGCGTCTTCATTTTATAAGTCAAACATACAATTATGTGTATGTTGCTTCATGCAGTTGCTTTGGAAATCGGTTAAAAAGAAGAAAAAGAGGTGAAACATTCACTTCTACAATTTTTGAGGTTACTTAATTACATTATTGGTGCTGTGCATTCTTGCTAATGGATTCGAATGGCCATATACAACTACTTGCTTTCAACTTAGAAATTTCCCATAATATGTTTGATATGGTGGGCATGCTTACAACAAATTCTCAGGGTGTCTCATGTCTATGAACAGAGCCATTTTCTCCTCTGTTTTTAACTGGTGGCTTTTCTGGCTTGTAGGTTTTAGTGAAATATTAGCTCAACTTTCAACATTTTGAATGTGCCACCCCAGTGCCTTGTGGCCTTATGGCTTCTAAGGAGAAATCAGCTTTCAGTCTTGGTGAGGGTAAGTTGTGGGGGTGGGGGAGAAGCAGGGGCAGGGTGGAGTGGAGTGGGGAAGCTCTTGTGGTTCAGTGGAACTGTTTGGGAAGGATTAGGAGGAGTGGCCTTGCTGGAGGAGGTGTGTCACTGGCAGCTGTTTCTAATTACATGCCTTTGCTCCTCCATCATGGGTTTTAATCCTCTGAAACTGTAATCCCAATTAAATACTTTCTTTTATAATTTGTATGACTCGTGGTGTTTTATCATAAGAGAAATCTAACTATGACCATTGCCTTTCTTAGATTCCTAATGAGCATCTACACCACCCCTTCCTGCCCAACCCTTTCTGTGTGCTCCCGAGTCTATCCCAATTCATGACCTCTTATTATTTAATAACCATTGTTAGATATGTGAACACATATGCATATACAATCTTCTGAGTGTGTTTAGAATCATAGATAGATACAGATAGACAGACAGATAGATAGATAGATAGATAGATGGCTAGATAGAAAGATAGATAGATAGATAGATAGATAGATAGATAGATAGATAGAAGAAAAGAAAGAAAGATTGGATAGTCTTTGAGAGCACTCATCCTTGGACAGTGCTGATTCTCTCTCTCTCTCTCTCTCTCTCTCTCTCTCTCTCTCTCTCTCTCTAACTCTTGGCCACCGGTAGCTCTTCAACTCTGGGTGGGACCAAATTTCTCTTGTCCACCTTGGTGTATCAGCTGTATTGTCATTCCCATATTGTTCAGGGTAGCCATGTTGTAGAGATCTCTCGAGTGTCTGCTTCCTTTCTGCATTCCAAGGACACTCCCTTGCAGCAGGGGTGTGGTCCTCTGGCTCTTACAAATTTCCACACCTTGTTATGAAGTGTTCCTTGAGAACAAGGTATTGAGGTTGATTGCAGGTCTCTCAGCAGGGGCCAGGTACCTCAAAGCTACACGCTGCCATCTGCATCCTGTTTGGTTGTGGGTCTCTGAGATGGTCTCCTGCTGCACAAAGAAGTTTCTCTGTACAGTGTATGGCTTCTCTGTATAGTGCATGGCTTCCCTGTATAGTGTATGGCTTCCCTGTATAGTGCATGGCTTCTCTGTATAGTGTATGGCTTCCCTGTATAGTGCATGGCTTCTCTGTATAGTGTATGGCTTCCCTGTATAGTGTATGGCTTCTTTGTATAGTGTATGGCTTCTCTGTATAGTGCATTGCTTCTCTGTATAGTGTATGGCTTCTCTGTATAGTGTATGGCTTCTCTGTATAGTGTATGGCTTCCCTGTATAGTGTATGGCTTCTCTGTATAGTCCATTGCTTCTCTGTACAGTGTATGGCTTCCCTGTATAGTGCATGGCTTCTCTGTATAGTGTATGGCTTCTCTGTATAGTGCATTGCTTCTCTATATAGTGTATGGCTTCTCTGTATAGTGTATGGCTTCCCTGTATAGTGTATGGCTTCTCTGTATAGTGTATGGCTTCTCTGTATAGTGCATGGCTTCTCTGTATAGTGTATGACTTCTCTGTATAGTGCATGGCTTCTCTGTATAGTGTATGGCTTCTCTGTATAGCGTATGGCTTCTCTGTATAGTGTATGGCTTTCCTGTATAGCGCATGAATTCCCTGTATAGCGTATGAATTCTCTGTATAGTGTATGGCTTCCCTGTATAGCGTATGGCTTCTCTGTATAGCGTATGACTTCTCTGTATAGTGTATGGCGTTCTTGGAGACCATTCCCCTGACTGCCACAGGGTTCTGGTTGTTTACAGAGTCCTGAAGAGTTAACGCCAGACTCTGCAGCACCTCTTTACCTTTCTGGAGCTCTGGTACACATTTCTTAATTTGCTGGGTTTTTTCCTGACATCCCGCTACTAAACACCTATTGCCTTATATTTTTTTCCTCTGTTTTATATTCTCCCCTAGTTTATTGGTCCTGGCTCATTTCTTTATGATCCCCCTTTTGCTCTACTATTTTTGGATTTGATTTAATCTCTCTTTTTATCTTTAGATGGAAATTTAGGTCTTTGGCTTGTTAACGTTCCTCCTTCTCTGATGCTCAGATCTAGCAGCAGAATCTCTCCTCATCCTGGTTTCCGGCAGCCCTGACTCCTCATATCATTCATTATCAGCTAATGAGCCAAGGTTTAGGGGGGTGGAGGGAGGAGTCATAAAAGACTTGATTAACCCCAAATAACAGGAGAAAGGAGAAAACGGGAACATAAAACATCTGAGCGAAGTTGAAAATAAAAAAGAAGATGGCAGACATAAACCCAGCGTGCAGACAGGCCCAGGGCTTCAAGAATGTGAGGACTGAGCTTGTCAGACAAGAACGGGCCATCCTACTGAAAACACCCAATGGGGGCTAGGTCAGGGTGGTGGTTCTCACATTGCACACAGCGTGCCATGAGGAAATGGCATGGGTTGGCCAGGAAGTCATCTCGGTCTTGAGAGCGTGTGTCCCCTGAGGACACAGATCCCAGATGGACAGCTCAGCCGTACAACCCTTCTAGAGAGGAAGAAGAACAATTGCTGGTCGTGGTGTGTAGGGAGGTTGACACTCACTACACAACACAGGTAATAAAATCTCTCTCTCTCTCTCTCTCTCTCTCTCTCTCTCTCTCTCTCTCTCTCTCTCTCTCTCTCTTTCTCTCTCTCAGCCAAGGACACACAGGCAGAGTAGCTGAACAGATGCAGCAACGGGCAGGACCACTTACCCATAAACAGGCTTCAGAGACACGGGATCCTCAATATCGCTTGCCAACTTGATGGGAGTTAGGGTCCCGTGGAAACAGCCTCTGGGCCTGCCTGTTGGGGAGTGTTTAGATTGGGTTAAACAGAGATGACAAGATACGTGTTAAGCATGGGTGACACTGTCCATGCACGGGAGACCCGGCCTGAATGGAAAGCCGGATGGGGGCTGGCTGGGTGCCAGGGTCCACTGTTCTGCTTCCGGACTGCAGATGCAACATGACCAGATGCAGAAGTCATGTCTTCCTACAATGGGGGAATGTACGATCATTCTGGGAGCTAAATAAACCCACCTACCCTCTTTCCTTCCTTTGCTCCTTCCCTTCTTTCCCTTCCTTCCTCCCTCCCTCCCTTTCCTTCCTTCCTTCCTTCCTTCCTTCCTTCCTTCCTTCCTTCCTTCCTTCCTTCCTTGTTGGGCCTTATTTGGCCAGATGCTGAGGCCTAGTGAGGGAGCCTGAGCCTTTGCTCAAGTGTAGAGACCTGTCTCACTCACTTCTGTACTAGAATGACTAAGTATGGCCTGCTTAAGCCCGCCTTCGCCTACCTAACACTGACATGCAATAACTTTGTTGGCTCTGTCAGTCGCCCCATACCCTCCCAGCGTTCCCTCCCCAGCACTCACCCAGCAGGCCCTCGACGGCAGCCAGCCTCTCTGGAGTCTTCTCATGACCTGGCTCTTCTATCTCCACCAAGAGCCATGTGGTGAGCTCTTCAGAGAGCACACATGTGTTTGCATGCTTCTTCAGCCTCTATTGCTCTGGTGAAGCCTCACCTCAGAGCTGTCAGAGACCCTTGACTTCCAAAGGACGGCTTCTTAAAAGTCCAAACTCAATTTCAATTACTCCATCCACTGTCCCACTCGACAAGTCCTCTGGCGGCCGCACATGAAAGCTGGTTTAATTGCCAGTAAATAGTGGAATAATCTTTTGTAACAATGTAGCAAACATAATTAATTGAAATAATCTCCATGTGTTTCATGTGGTAATAACCACTTATGGGAGATTAACACCCAGAAAGAGACACACAGAGGAGTGGCGGCGATGGAGGCGGGGCAGCCTCCTGTAAATCCTCCCGATTCTCGACAGTCATTAAATTTATTTATTTATTTATATTTGCTTCCTTGTATCATGTTTTGAGCTGAATGAATAATGATTTAGCACCTAATAAATTGTTGGTGGGTCAGAATAATTGGCAGTTAACTTATTAGCTTGAAGCTTTGCACCGAACTTGGGAAACGAGGAACTGGAAGCGTAGGGAGTAATACCCATGAGGGGAAGATCCCACAGCAGAGGGAAAGATGCTAGTTCCCAGAATTCTCAAAGACTTATTTGTGTACCCTGTTCAGTAGCTCAGTGGATTCATGAATAGACCTGGAGTTGGTGGCTGTCTCAGTCAGGGTTTCTATTCCTGCACAAACATCATGACCAAGAAGCAAGTTGAGGAGGAAAGGGTTTATTCAACTTAAACTTTCACATTGCTGTTCACCAAAGGAAGTCAGGACTGGAGCTCAAGCAGGTCAGGAAGCAGGAGCTGATGCAGAGGCCATGGAGGGATGTTCCTTACTGGCTTGCTTCCCCTGGCTTGCTCAGCCTGCTTTCTTATAGAACCCAAGACTACTGGCTTGGAGGTGGCTCCACCCAAAATGGGCCCTCCCCACTTGATCATTAATTGAGGAAATGCCCCACAGCTGGATCTCATGGAGGCATTTCCTCACCAGAAGCTCCTTTCTCTGTGATAACTCCAGCCTGTGTCAAGTTGACACACAAAACCAGTCAGTACAGTGGCTTTTGTGGGACTCTGTTCCCAGTCAGTTGTACCTAAGGTACATGACAAAGAAAATAACCTGCAACCACAATGCTTGATTCCTGCCTGTGGCCTGGGGCCTGGGGCCCTCATATGTTTTCTCTCTCTCTCTCTCTCTCTCTCTCTCTCTCTCTCTCTCTCTCTCTCTCTCCATCCTTTCCACTCCTCTCCTCTCCCTCTCCTTTCTCCTCCCTTTCTTTCCCTTTCTCTCTCTCCTCTCTCCCCTCTCTCCCTTGCTCTCTCTCTCCCTTTCTCTCTCCACCCCCTCCCTCTCTCCCCCCTCTTTCCCCCTTCTTTCTCTCCTCTCTCCACCTCTCTCCCTTTCTCCCCCCCACTCTCTCTCTCTGCCCCCTCTCTTTCTTTCTCATGTCTCTCATGTCTCTTGACAACTCCAAGGCCATCAAGATCACCTCAGTCATAAAGTAAAGGAAGACCAGGCTCAGAGGAGGGGTGACTGTGCACCTCAGCACCACAGAGAAGTAGATTTAGATAGGGCGGAAAGATGGCGCCATTTTAAGGTTCAAGTGGGTCTGGTCTGTGTTTGTTTTTCCAGGCACAGTCAAGCACCAGGCAGGGCGACATGGGGCAGGGCCACGTGGGGCAGGGCCAGACTGGCCAGGCTGTAGGCGTGTGCATTAAACAGGGCCAGAGACCTGCTGTGGCTTCTATGGGATTGTGTGAAGGAAGCAGGCAGAAGGGTCAAGCAAGCTGGATCTCACGGCTTAGGTCATCTGGCAAGCTTTGGGCTGAAGGGTTGATCTTTCATTGTGATTTGGGCAGAAGAAGGACTGGCAGGTGTGTGAAGGTTCCAAGAAGGAGGTGTCAAGGAACATAGGCTTTGAACTGAAGGATTTGCACAGGGTAGGTATGCCCCCTGGCCCGAGAGTCTCTACCTAATAATGAGGCTGGAAGAGGCAGTTTCTCCAGGCTTACCCAAAACCATCACAGCAACAAAAACACCAGTCACAAAAAACACACCTCATACCATGTAGATGTGTTAATTCTTTGTGGATTGTGAAGGGATGTTTTAAGAAGTGTAGGGTGTATATATACTTGGCCCAGGGAATGGCAATATTAGAAGGTGTATCCCTGTTAGAGTATGTATGGCCTTGTTGGAGTAGGTGTGGCCATGTTGGAGTGGGCGTGGCCTTGTTGAAGTAGGTGTGGCCCTGTTGGAGTAGGCATGTCACTGTGGGTGTAGACTTAAGACCCTCATCCTAGCTGCCTAGAAGCAGTCTTCTGCTAGCAGCCTTCAGATGAAGATGTAGAACTCGCAGCAACTCCTGCACCACACCTGCCTGGATGCTACCGTGTTCCCACCCTGATAATAATGGACTGAACCTCACAACCTGTAAGCTAGCCCCAGTTAAATGCTGTCCTTTATAACACTTGCCTTGGCCATGGTGTCTGTTCACAGCAGTAAAACCCCAACTAAGACAAGAAGCAAAAGCCTCTGGTTACGGAATAGGCCTGCTCCTCCCTGGCTGTCCACGGCTGGTCCAAGACCTAGAGGACACCTTCTAGCCTTACTTGGGAGGGAGGAAGCAGGAACCCTCAGACACTTCTCAGGACCAATCTGTGAGAGCTGGGGGCCTAAGAGCAGAGTTCACAGGCAGGCTGTTTATTTGGGGGGCAAGCACTGCTGGAAGACATTGCTCAGTCCTGGGCGAGGGGGTCGCGGGTGGGGGGAAGGCATGCAGAACAGCCTTGTCCCCACTCCAAAGGAAGAGCGTACTTCCCTTTACTAGCTGCCATTGCCCTCCAGGTGAGGATTGTTGCAGAAGCGGTAGGAGGCCACACCCCTTCCTTCTTGATGCTTATCTACAAACAGATTGAGGACTTCTTGGGTGCATGGGGAGCCCGTGGACAGGTGCAGGCACTTTAGGGGGCAAGGGGAAACCATTGCCCTGGTGACCTGGAAGGGATAACACAGGGGGAGAGTATTTGTAAAGCTGGCCATACCAGAGAAAGCAAAATGGAGTTGTATATTTGTGTGTATGTGTGCGTATGCGTGTGTGTGTGTGTATGTGTGTGTGTGTGTGTGTGTGTGTGTACATGCATCTGTGTACATGCATTTGGAGGCCAGCGGCCAACTTCAGGAGTCGTTCCTCAGCATCCATCTTGTTTGTTGAGACAGGATTCCTCACCCACCTGGAGCTCAAAGATTAGAGATGGAAGGCAGCTGTGATGGTTTGTATATGCTTGGCCCAGGGAGTGGCCTTGTTGGAGTAGGTGTGGCCTTGTAGGAGTAGGTGTGGCCTTGTAGGAGTAGGTGTGGCCTTGTTGGAGTAGGTGTGGCCTTGTAGGAGTAGGTGTGGCCTTGTTGGAGTAGGTGTGGCCTTGTTGGAGTAGGTGTGGCCTTGTTGGAGTAGGTGTGGCCTTGTTGGAGTAGGTGTGGCCTTGTTGGAGTAGGTGTGGCCTTGTTGGAGTAGGTGTGGTACTGTGGGTGTGGGTTTAAGACCCTCATCCTAGTTGCCTGGAAGCCAGTCTTCCCACTAGCAGCCTTCAGATGAAAATGTAGAACTCTCAGTTCCTCCTGTGCCATGCCTGTCCGGATGCTGCCATGCTCCCACCTTGATGATAATGGACTGAACCTCTGAACCTGTAAGCCAGCCCCAATTAAATGTTGTCCTTATAAGAGTTGCCTTGGTCATGGTGTCTGTTCACAGCAGTAAGACCCTGACTAAGACAGAAGTAAAGGCAGCCCACTGTGAGTGAGGCAGATGGTCCTGGTTGTACGTAAGTAAGAAAGCAGGGTAGGCAAGCCATAGGGAGAAAGCCAGTAAGCAGCGTTTCTCTGTGGCCTCTGTTTCAGCTCCTGCTTCCAGGTTCCTGCCCTGAGTTTCTGTGATGATACTGCAAGTTGAAATAATCCCTTCCCTCCACAATTTACTTCTAGTCGCTGTATTTTAGCACAGCCATGGAAATCCTCAAACACCAGAAGGAAGCCATCGGCCGTGTAGGGTCACTAAGAATGTGAGGGTATGGCCAGGCTGGAGAACAGGGGCAGGGTGCCTCAGTCTCTCCAGGCCACTCCACAGGCCGAGTTACGTAAAGGAAGCCATTTCCCCACAGTAGTACAAAGTCCGCGTGCTAGCGGCACATCTGCCGCTTAATGTGACTTGAGATTGGCGCCTGGGGTCTCTGTGTCTTGGTAAGGTCTCTGGTGTCTCTCTTTCTAGACCTCCGATGGCCTCATCAGCTCCCAGAGGCACCCCGATGACTTCATTTATGATGAGTCGTGACACAACACTTGTAAACATCTGTGCTGAGCCTGCCGAGAAAGGACCGCAGTGCTCAAGACAGAGTGATAAGGTTTGTAGTAAGAATCGGAAGTTGACGATAAAACCAGTGTGTCTCCCAAAGGATCCATCCCTAAATGTTGTCCTGTTAAGGCTGGGACTTCGGTGTGTATTGGGTCTTCGCGCAGACCATCACAGAAAGCAAGGGGCCGGAAGTTGCTCTCGCTCACCTCCGGTGAATCATTCGGAGCTTTTGTGGCTCATAACTGCGAGTCTCCCATGAGCTCTGATGACATTTTGAAATCTCAGCCATGTTTTCTGTAATGATTACGCAGCAAATTTCGTCAAAGGGCCCCACAGTTTACCATGACTGGCCTGAGCTGAGGGAGCCAGGAGCACTGTCTTTGTGATGCTGTTTGGGTAACTTCAGGGATCGCAGATGAACAGTGTGGCCTGCTGGTTCAGCCCCTTTCCGTCTTGGGGACATTCTCCAAACAGACAGAAAACACGCAAATAATGTCTGTGCCCGTGAAAAATCTTTAAGCATTAATTATGTTCCGTATTAGCTCCGGTCGGCTGCAGGCGCTCATCACACTCGACGCTTTGAAGCGCGCCACAGAAGTTTCAAATGAAACACTTCAGTCCTTCTAATTGCGCCCGGAAGCTCGCAGGAGCGCTGGGGTCTGCGCTCAGAAGCGCGGGGTCTGGGGCTGCATGGGATCCATCAAAGTCCAGCATCTCCAAGCTTTTAGCGAGGATGCAGGAAAATAGCAGAGGAGAAAAAAACAAATCAAAGCAAGGAAATCCCGGCCCGCTGGCATCCAGGAGTGTGTTCTTGGGAGTCAACACTGCTGTGATTTTCAGATTACGTTTGTTTTCCACGCTGATTGGTTTTGGTATTGTGTATACACTTGGAAAACCTAGCAGAATGTTAAAGGCCATGACCTAGCTCATGCTTCACAAGGGTCTGGAGCAGTTTCCTCAGGGGAGACACACGTTCCACCTGGGGTCCCAAACACCTCCCTGTCCTGCTGTGTCCACCAGGACAGCTGGAACTGTGTAGGCAAGCCACACCCAAGTGCACATTGCAGAGCCTTGTGACCCCACCACCCCCGACTCCCCGGGGCCTGGGAGGTAGCACAGTGGAGGACCTGAGTTCGATCCCAGAGTTTGAATAAAAGACAAAACCAAAACAAACAAATAAACAGAAAACCCACAACAAGACAGGTGTGGAGAAAGACACTTGCAATCCCAGCACTGAGAAACTAGAGGCAGAATGGTCCCTGGGGCTGCTGGCCTGTCAGCCTAGAAGAACTGGTTTGCTCCTGGTGGGCATGAGGACTGCTGAGGAGAAATCAATGGTGAATGTGACAGCAGGGGAGGGGCAAGGAAATGGTAGGATGGGGAGAGGGAGGGGCTAGAGATTCTTAAGTGAAAATATTAAACCTCTAAATTAAACAGAGTAGATATGGGGCTGGAGAGATGGCTCAGCTGTTAAGAGCACTGACTGCCCTTCTAGACATTCTGAGTTCAATTCCTGGCAACCACATGGTAGCTCACAACCATCTGTAATAAGATCCGATGCCCTCTTCAGGAACAATATATAAAATAAATAAATAAATCTTTAAAAACAAAAGAAAAGAAACAGCGTAGATAAAATCTAAGGAACAACTCCTGAGGTTGTTCTGTCTCTCTGTCTCTCTGTCTCTATCTCTGTCTCTCTCTCTCTCTCACATACACTCACATAACATATACCATAAACACATACATTGAACATACGCCCATACATACCACATACACACATGCCAACACACACCCACACATGCACACAAACTACATACCACACATACATACCACACATATGTGCATACCACATACACATACACTTACAAAAACACACATACATACCATACACACACACCACACAGATACCACATACAGAACACATGCACACTGCATCACCATATATGAACATATACAAACCACACATACATAGACACCACACACCTCACATATATCATAAACACATACATGCACACATACGTATACACACTACACATAAACACATACCACACATATACACATTACATACAGATACACACATATACATACTACACATATATGCACACACACACAACACATTCATACCACATACCCCATATATAACATGCACACACACCCACCACATGTAACTTTAATTTTTTCAAACTTTATTTTAATGAAGGTTCTTAAACTCTTTAACTCCTGTTTAGCCCACCACCCACCAGAGGTAGTGTAAAAGAAAGGATGGGGGGGAAGTGGACCTGTTTAGAAAGGTTCTTTGGAACAACTCCCATCTGTGTTGTCTGGAAATCAGCTGTTCATGTCACAAGTTAGCAATATCAGCTCGACCCACTTGCAAACACCTCATGGACACGTCAGCAGTCCAGTTCGGTAGAGTTGGGTAGTAACAACAGTGACAGGACATGACCTGGCAGAGACGGCCAGGCTTCAGCATCAGCAGAAGCCAGCAGGAGGGACTCAGAGGAGTGCCAGGAGAACTCAGCTGTGCCTCTCTCAGGGAAGGGAAGATCAGTGAAGACTCAAGACCCACAAGCCTTGCACAGCTGGCTCTATAAGCAAGCCTAGCTCAGCCCCCATCACTGTCTGTCCAGTCCTATTTACACCCTCCAAACATCACGTGTCCTCCATGTGCCTTGCCTGAGCACAGGTCTTGCCTCAGCACATGTATCTAATCAGCCTGAGTCCACAGAGTCCCAACAAATGCATCTCAACTATGCAGTGTAAGGTGGACCAATACATGCGTGTGGTTAGCAAAGAATCCTTCATCACGTGTCCTTTCACATGCTTGCTTTAGAAGAACATCCTCTCTCCTGTGCCTGCTTCAGTGAAACAGACACTTTCCTTCGTGAGTCTGCCTTAGTTTTTCACCTGTGTCCACTTCAGAAAACTACTCCTTCATGCGCTTGCCCCAGCA
Organism: Apodemus sylvaticus; assembly: GCF_947179515.1. Classification (NCBI taxonomy): domain Eukaryota; kingdom Metazoa; phylum Chordata; class Mammalia; order Rodentia; family Muridae; genus Apodemus; species Apodemus sylvaticus. The sequence continues at coordinate 168,461,417 of NC_067474.1, forward strand.
AAACACCATCACACACAAGTGACTCTCCAAAGAAACCCTTGTTTCCACTTTAACCATATACACAGATACACACACCACACACATACATAATATACCACATACACACACTATACACAGTAACACAGCACATACATACACACCCCATATATATATATATACATACATACCCCAATATACTGAATATACATATACCACACACATATATGCCACATACACACATATCAAACACACACTGCATATACTGCAAGCTTATAGACACTTATACATATTTGCACACACACATATATACCACACACATACATACACACACCACATGTACACACACACACCACATATACACCACACATGCACACACACCTACATACACATGTGTACACATAAACTCCACATAATATACCACCTTTATGGTCCAGCGTGAGTAAGGACAGGTCATATAGGACAGGCTGTTGCAGCACCAGGAAGAGAATGACTCTCATGTGATGAGAAGCATGGACATTCAGCCTCAGCCATGTTCTCCTTGGACGTGGGTCATGGAGGGAACATGGCTGTGAGCTGTTGGACTGTGTAGTCTCCGGTGTCTGGTGTGGACCCGGTGGGGTGAGTATTAAATTCCCAGATGCCATGGGATTCCTCTGGCCTCTGACAGACCTTGTTCCACCTCCAGAAAGGCTCTTCACTTCCCGCAGCAGCTGGACAGGGTTTTGTGTTTGGGAGACCCCTCCGTTTCACCCAGGGCGGTCTCTGTTGTGATGTCCAAGGCTGGCCCGTGGAGTGCCATAATTTCATCACCGGGAGAGATGGCCATATTTGTTATTCTGAGCACTTTATAAAGAAAATGGAGTCTACTTTCAGTCCACTTTAGCTTAAGCATACCCATGGATTGAGATCAAATACATCAGAAAATTGATGGCTTCCCTCAGGAGAGGCTCAGCTGTGAACTCTGAGGAGTGAGTTTGCCATGAGTTCTCCAGTCAGAGTGTTTGTCCTCCCTGGTGCCTGCATGGTCTGCATGTGGAATCCGAGGCAGGTTGAAAGGCTACTGCTAAAACACTGCAGAATGTCTATAATATAAGCATCTGTGTGATCTTCATTCCTTGTCGTATTACCAGTTCAATAAAATCCCTGGGATATAGAAAATAGGATGCTCACATGAGATGCCCTCTTGGATGACCAGGTGGTGAGATATTATTATTATTATTATTATTATTATTATTACCTGTTTCAAGGTCTCACTACTTTCTGGCTCAGGCTGATGAAATGACTCCAACTGTGACCCTGAATTGCTTTGTGAGGGGAAGTCCTGTGTCCTGTCTGGTTTTATCTTAGCTTGATACAAACTAGAGTCATCTGAACCAGAGGGAACCTCAATTGAGAAAATGCCTCCATAAGATCTATCTGTAGGGCATTTTAAACTTGATGACTCATGTGTGAGAGCCCAGCCCTTGATGGGTAGAGCCATCCTTGGGTTGATGATTCTGGGTTTGTAAGAAAGCAGGGTGAGCAAGCCACAAGGAGCAAATCAGTAAGCAGCCACTACATCAGCTCCTGCCTCCAGGTTTCTGCCCAGTTTGAGTTCCTGCTTTTGCTTCGCTGAATGGATGTTGAGTCTGGATATATTAGCCAAATAAACCCTTTCCACCACAGGTTGCTTTTGGTCATGGTATCTGTCACAGCTATAATTATCTTAATGAGAAGGAAAGTCGGTACCAGAAGTGGGGTATTGCTGTGAGAGACCTGACTATGTTCTTTGTAGGAGGACTGTAGGATGACTTTGGGACTTTTCTAAAACCCACTGTGTGTTCAATACTTGGTGAGCTGCCTTGTGGGACCTTGGAGGATAAGAATGTTGAGAGCAGGGCAGATAATGGAGGCCTGGCTTGTGGCACTCCCGAGGAAGATACTTAGGGTTAGGATCGGGGGTAGGAGTAGGGGTAGAATTAGGGTAGGGGTAGGGTTAGAGTTAGGGATAGTGTCAGGATTAAGGTTAGAGTTAGGGGTAGGGTTAGGGTTAGGGGTAGGGGCAGGGGCAGGGTTAGAGTTAGGGATAGTGTTAGGGTTAGGGTTAGGGTTAGAATTAGGGGTAGGGGTAGGGGTAGAGTTAGGATTAGGTGTACAGGTAGTGTTAGAGGTAGGTGTAGGAGTTAATATTAGGTTAGGGTTAAGGTTAGGGTTAGGCTTCTAGGTTGTGTTGGAGGTTAGGGTTAGTGTTAGGGTTAGGTGTACAGGTAGTGTTAGAGGTAGGAGTAGGTTTGGGGGTTAGGGTTAGTGTTTGTTTATGGTTAGGATTATGGTTATGGACTGTTTTGGGATCGGGTAGGTTAGGTTAGGGTCAGGCTTAATGTTAGGGTTAGGATTAGGCTTAGTTTAGGTTTAGGGTTCAGTCTGGTGTTCTGGTCATGGTTGAGGTAGTGTTCATGGTCATAGTCATGGTCTGGGGCCATTCACAGTCAGGGTTAGTGTTAGGGTTGGGGTTAGAATTAGGCGTTGAGTCACTTAAAGACTTGATCCAGGCCATTTGCTGATTTCAATTGAGAATCTGTAATTATGGTTAGCTGGAGCTAAGAATCATCTGTGATAACAAGAGACCAGAAACACTGAAACTTTTGCCTTAGTGGGATAATTGGCACGGGTCAGTAGGAGCTGACAACAGTGAGACAGTAGCAAGAGACAAGAATCAGTGAGGTAAACACACAAGAAATGTTTGTTCAGAATCACCACACAGAATCTGTGTTCCAGAGGTAGCCAAATTTGTACCTCGCACTAACAGCAAAATTTGGGAGTGTGAGAATCACTGAGATGGTGCTGGTCTTGAAGGGGTCATGGAGAGCTGCTGAGGCTTGGCACAGTGTGGTAGGGCTGGAGTCCCTGAAGAGAGAGGAGAGGGTATTGGTGAGTTTGCAGCCCAGTTGCAGCAAGACTCTCCGGCATTCGGAGATACAAGTCCCATTGGATGAGTCCCACAAGCAGCAGCAGCAGCAGTGGAGTGGAACTGGCCCGAACCGGAAAGACAAGTTCTGTGTGCTGCTGAGGGCAGAGCAGGAGAACTGACCCCAAGTCCTTTGGAGGAGCCCAGAAGACCACGAGTGGATCCCTGACGATTGGACATTGAGTTATTTATACTTTGGAAGTTTAGATTTGCTTTGATTTGGTTGTGACTGTGACCCAGGCCTTTTTTCTTGAAGTAATAAAATATTTAACTTAGTTTTGATTTTACAGGAGCCCGAGGTTGAGAGACATTGAACTTTTAAGAAGATTTTGGAATTTTACAAGTGTCTTGGGTTTTAAGAGAGACTGTATTTTCAAGGGTTTGAATTTTTAAAGACTGTGGGACTTCTAAATTTTGGAAGGTTCACACTGTTACTCATGTGTGATCTTGGAGATGAACAAGAAAGGAAAGGCTATGACTTAACCGTGATGTGCTTGTGTGTCAAGGTGACAAGGGGTCAGTTGCCCTGGCTGGTTTTTACGTCAACTTGAGACACACTAGAGTCAGACACATGCTAGAGTCTTCTGGAAGGAGGGCAACTCAATTTACAAAATCTCTCTGCAGGATCCAACTATAGGAGATTTTCTTATTGAGTTATTAATGTGGGGGGATGGCTCAGCCCATGGTAGGGGTGTTGTCCTTGGGCTGGCGGTCCTGGGTTCTATGATAAAGCAGTTTGAGCAAGCCATGAGGACAAGCCAGTAAGCACCAGCAGTCTTCCATGTCCTCTGCACCAGCTCCTGCCTCCAGGCTCCTGTCCAGTTTGAGTTCCTATTTTGGCTTTCCTCAATGGACTATGAGTCTGGATATGTAAGCTAAGTAAACTCTTTCCTCCTCAACTTGCTTTTGGCCATGATATCCATCACAGCAATAGTAACTGTGGCGAGACAGTTTGCCTCCTGAGAAGCCACTGTGAATCTACCAAGTTAGACGTCTTCTGCTTTCCCATGCCCTGACTTCCAGCTGTGGAGAAAGGCTGCAAACTGAGTTCTATCATAATAGCAGCTATGTAACCCTTCAGGGCCATAGAATGAGATCTCTGTATAGCTCAGACCAGGGTTTTCACAGCCCCAGGTTGGTGAGCATAGAGGCAGGGAGGCACCACACTCTAGGGTTGGGGAATGGGGCACAGGAGCTCCACATGCCCGCTATACTGCATACAGGTTCCCGTCATGTCAGGAGCCATCTAGGAAAAGCTAAAGGAATACACACAACTTTTCTGGCAATGGCCCGCTGTGTTATTTGGCTGCAATAGGTAAACTCTGAACTGTTGGGTCCTTCAGAGACCTCATCTCAGGACTGATCCTTGCTGCTGATATGCCTTTCCTGTCATTATTATACAGCCTAATGATTCCTGGGCATCAACCCACTCTATCAAGCAAATTTCCTTCAGATCAACATGAAGATGAATTTTTATGAATTAATGCTGTTTAGATGAATTCCTGATTTGATTCAAATAGTTTTAGGAAAAAAGTTTTAAGAGGTGGTTTTAGTTGTTTCACCAGAAAGATGGAAAGAAATTAGGATCAAGAATAGAATGTGCCCCTCCTCACAGAATATAGTAAATAAAGGCTGCATAATAAGAACACAATGAGCTTTCCCAGTTACACTCAAAAGAGAAATAGGCTGGGACAAATTTATGATCAAGGAGAAGCATTCATTCTAGGTCAGGCCAGAGGATGAGGCTACAGGTGTGCACCATGATACAACAAGGCCATGTAAAACTGTCGCTTTGAACTTATAATGAGCTTATAGAATGAAACACTGCTTTGAACTTACTACTGACATCCTTCTGTAACTCCCCTTTTGTGTAACATTTTATCTATGAGGTAATTTTTTGAAGAACTTTTGTCTAAGAAGGTATAAAAAGGTCAGAAAAATAAAGTATGGCTTGGGGTGTTCTGCTCCATCCACCAAATGTATATATGTATATGTTTGTCTATGCATATTGTGTGGATATGATTGTCTATACATATGTGTGTGGGTATGTTTGTCTATGTATAAGTATGCATGAACATTTGTGGAGTTGATGAGACAGATGGTCTGGCCTCACCAGTGTGTGTGTAGTGTGTGTGTGTGTGTGTGTGTTTGTGTGTGTGTGTGTGTGTGTGTGTGTGTGCCTATTGCCTGTGTAATTTTAATTTTCTTTCTTTCTTTTCTCTCTGTCTCGCAAATAATGAGTTCTAAGCCTGGCTAATGAAAGGTCCTTGAGCCAGAGAGAAAAGAAACCAGAACTTACCAGCACATAACAGTAAGATTATAAGGCCATTATAAGGGATCATCAATCTTTGACCTTCGTCCAATGCTGTGTCCCCTAAAGGCCAAGGCAGGCCATAGGCACCTCCACTTAGACATTTCTGAGCTGTGTCTTTGACTTGTCCCAGCAAGCTTCAGAACCATGCGTTGCAATGATAATGCAGACAGTCAACCAGGCAGGCAACCTGAGGTCCTAACAGTTGTTCTTGCAAACATGGGGGTCTTCTGGGACTGTGTCTTTCACATGCAGTTCTCTGCTAATTTTTGGCAGTGTAAGAATTCACCTGAACTTCAACACAGTCAGTTGATGCTGTAGAAATTCGATGGGGGATTGTTAGCTTATTAGTGCAGCCATGTTTCTAAGCCTTTGACAGCACCTGGGTGCCTCTCAGTAATGCCCCTGCTAGAGCAAATCCTTAACACAGTCAGCGTTGCCTTGCATCTCTTCCTGTATTGGAATGAATAAGTGAGTGAATGAGTAATAATTTGGAGATGGAAATCAAAATACAACACATTTCCAGAGAGCAATGAATTCTCCTTTACAATCTGTAATGTAGAGGCCTTAGAAGGAGCACCCGGGGGCTGGTGAGACCGCTCCATCCAGCATGGCGACCTGAGTCTCGATTCCCGGCACCCACATAAAAAGCCGAGAGTGGCAGACTAAGCCTGCAGTTCCAGCACAGGGAGGCAGGGACAGGAGTCTCGGGGACTCACTCCTACGCAGATCAGCGAGCTCCAGGCCAGGGAGAGACGCTGCCTCAAAAGTAAGGTGGAGAGAGACTGAAGAGGACGCCCAGGCCTCCTCTCTAGCCTCCACACTCAGGTGCACACAAACATTCCCCAAACCAAAAAAGAACGTGGTAGTCCCAAATAGTCGGTGAGCAATCATCAGCTCAGCTCAGTGAGGATCAGTGAAATGCGAGGGGGAACCTGTGTGGGCATCATCTGAGGTGAAGTGCTGCACACAGGCCTTCACACCAGTTAACAAAGGCAGCACCCGACATCAACTTCAGGCCTTCACACTCATGCACACATGTGAGAATGCACAGCACACAGGCATGCACAGCACACAGGCATGCACACCATGCAGACATGAACATCACACAGGCATGAACACCATGCATGCGTGCATGCACACATGTGAGCATGCACACCACACAGGCATGCACGCATATAAACAGACATGCACACCCCTGGCAGGAGAAAAAGCGAGCTGAGGAGGCCCCTTCAGAAAGCTTGCCTTTCTAGACGTCTGCAGGGGCGTTCTTTTCACTGTGATTGCTGTGGGAGGGCCCAGCCCACTGTGGGCAGGGGCTGCTGGAAGGTGTAAGAAAGAGAGCTGGACAGGGGCCTGGGAGAAACAGTTAGCAGCATTTCTTCATAGCTCCTGCTTGAGCTCCTGCCTGGACTCCCCTCTGATGAACTATAATCAGGTTGTGTAAGTCAAATAAACCCTTTCCTGCCCAAGCTGTTCTGGCCTATGGTGTCTATCACAGCATCAAGGAACCAAACTAGGGCTCCCTCAGAGCAGTGCTGAGTAGAGACAGATGATGCTGTCACATGGTAGAGACAGCCATGCTCAGGGGGCAACTGAATTACCCAGGTCTCTCATGGTTGTTCTTCCGAAGCTCTCTCTCTCTCTCTCTCTCTCTCTCTCTCTCTCTCTCTCTCTCTCTCTCTCTCTCTCTCTCTCTCTCTCTCTCCTTCTTCCCCCTCTCTCTCCCTCTCTCCCTCTCTCCTCTCCCCTCTCCCCTCCTCCCCCTCTCCTCTCCCCTCTCCCCTCTCCCCTCTCCCCTCTCCCCTTTCTCCTCTTTCCTCTCTCCTCACCAAGGAGAGAATTTCTACTTCCTTTGTGGGTCAGTTCACAAACCTCAAAAACTAATAAGCTCGAAGCAAATCCCCGACGAGGAAATGTTTACTCTGTGTTCCTAGACCGTCTGAGCTGGTTTTTATGAACACAGCCCTCATAATTTCCACATCTGCAAAATCTCTGCACATTGATGTGCAGGAAAGATCAGACCTAGCACACAGGCTTGCCATGCTCCATAAAAATTTAATGGAAAATAAAATGCTTGTTCAGAAGATCAATACCGTCATCCTCTCTCACCAAACGGTGAGCGACTGTTTTCATAAAATAATAATAATGCTAGTATATTGATTATGGAATGGAGACCAGTCTGTTGTCAAAGATGCAGTCATTTTTTAATCTTTTAATGTCCTCCTGCATAAACACCCGCTGCGGGAACTGGGCATCTGTCACTATAAAGACACCGTGAGCCGGAAAGGACCCTGCGTTCTCTGTCATTTAACAGAGCCATTGTTCTGTCAGACCTATGGCAGCCACCACAGTGTCCCTGCACATGCCCCTTAAGAGACGTTTGATTGTACGCTTCATAGTTTTGTGTCAGCTTGGTGCTGGCTGGGGTCGTCTGAAAGGAGGGAACCTCACTTATGAAAAGGTCCACAAGATTGGGTTTTAGGCAAGCCTGGGGGACATTTCTTCATTGGTGACTGATGGGAGAGGCCCCAGCCCAATATGGGCGGTGTCACACCTAGGCTGGTGGTCCTGGGTTCTGTAAGAAAGCAGGCTGAGCAAGCTAGGGAGAGCAAGCCAGTAAGAAGCTCCCCTCTACGGCCTCTGCTTCAGCTCCTGCCTCCAGGTTCCTGTTCTACATGCATTCCTGCCCCAGCTGCTTTTGATGGTGAAACAGTTTATGGGGAACCACGAGTGAAACAAGCCCATGGCAGACTTTCCTCCTCTTCACATGTTCTTTGATGATTGTGTAATTCATCACAGCAGTAGAACCCCTGACCAGGACAGGGTTTCTGTCTCAGGAGCCTGTGGGGGATTCAGCTGCCGGACCCAGTATTCTCTTCCAAACACAACACAGACCTCTTCGAGCCATGCCATGGAAAACAGCAAGGTAGCCACCTGGCTTGACCCTGGCCACTGCAGACAGGCCACTTGTCTAAAGCCCACACCTCTGTAAAATAATGTATTAGTAACATTTGTGCAGCTGTAACACTAGTTCAGAGAATCAGCTAAAAGGCGGAAAAATTAGGAGGCTGTAGAGGCGGCTTAGGGGTCCAGAGCACTTGCTGCTCTTACAGAAGCTCAGGGTTCAGTTCCCAGCACTGACCTCAGGAAGGAGGGAGGCAATCACCTGCAACCCTGGCTCCAGGGCACCTGCTGTCCCCTTCTGGCCGCCACAGGTACCTGTACACACGTGATGCACCTATAGACAGGCAGGCAAACACATACACACACAAATAACAAATATTGAAAAAGGGAATTTGGCTTTATTACTTCAGAAACATTAGATTAATAATGAGTAGTGTTGTTCTCAGCTTCACACAATCTAAAATCACCTGAGAGAAGGACCTCTAAGAATATCTCTGAAAGTTTATTTTGGTCATATTCTATTCCCTCCCTCTAGTTTCCAGATTCTCTCCATATCCCTACCCATACAACTTAATTCCCCCCCTCTCTCTCTGAATAAAAGACACAAATGGTGAATGACAAAATAAATCAAAACAAGAAAAAAGAAGAACTCTAACAAGACAAAAATAATTTACCAAAACAAAAAATGGAGAGAGAGAGAGAGAGAGAGAGAGAGAGAGAGAGAGAGAGAAAGAAGGAGGGAGAGGAGGAGAAGGAGGATGAGAAGGAGGAGGAGGAAGATGACTACATCCTGAGAGTAAAGGGAGAAAGCTGGTGTATATCTTGGACTTTTAACCAGGTTCGGACCTCCTAACATATGGTAACTATAGAGGTAAGCACTCACGTGACTGGCTGATGAACTGTAGCCTAAGTGGGTTGTCAGAAGCCAATAGTCTATCCTGTCTGGACCTAGGACCATTGTTATGTTTGTCTTGTAGACTGATTGGCTGTATGAACAGGTATGGACTGAGCCTGGCAGAACCATCTTGCTGTCCAACTGTCTACAGAATGAGTCCCAGGACAGCCAGGGCTACACAGCAAAAACAAAACAAAACAAAACAAAACTATCTAGAAACAAACAAACCAGAGAGAGAGAGACAGAGACAGACCGAGACTTTACTATTCTCTCACGGTAAAGCATTATTTTACATGTGGGTGTTTTGTCTGCATGCATGTATGTGCTCCATAGAGGTTGTGTCCACAGAGGTTGAAAGAGGGCATCAGGTCCCTAGAAAATGGAGGTTTGACAGTCACGAGCCACCCCGTGGACGCTGATGACCATCTGCTGGAAGCACACACAGCCAGCGCTCTTAACGGATGAGCCACCTCCACAGCCCTGGCCTCTGGGTGTTTTGGGTTCTCCGGCTGCAGGACAGACTCACAGAGGAAACGGTAACTCTACCAAGCCACTTCCAGGTGTCTGCAGAATGCAGGAAACCAGGAGGGAGTGCCACAAAATAAGGGCATCACTCTTGTCTTAATGAGTCACCTGTTTCCAGAATCTCCCTCTTGCTACAATCACAAAACAAAACAAAAAACAAAACACAAAACCCACCTCACAAAGTGTGCAATGCAGTAGTGTTTAGACATTGACACAAGAAGTACGTGTCTATGCTCTCCGATGAATGGAAACACTCGGAGCTCCATGCTGGCCCCGTGCTGGCCCCGTGCTGGTTCCATGCTGATCCTGTACTGATCCCACATTGGCCCCTTGCTGGCTCCTCACTGGCCCCAGTCAGTGACAGTGTTTCCTGAATTGTCAGTCTGGCATGGTTGTGGATTGCTAGCCGGCAGAATATGAAACAAGTCAAGGACGCTGCAATCAACTGGACCTGCCTATATAAATGGCATCTTTAGCTCCAAGAATCCATGGATGGGCCTGTAGATGGTTCCATGAATGTCAGAATTCAGGGACACCGACAAGGCTTGGGTGGGGTGGGAGAGACAGAGAAAGAGTAGGCTAAGACATTCCCCAAGCTCACACAGGATGAAATTGTTTGTGTTTGCCTAGACTGGAATGAAAGCCAACCTCAGACAGTGGGGATCAGAGACATCTATGCTTCAAGTTCACGACTGAGCTTTTCAACATCAGAGAAGCATCGCTTTCCTAGTGCCCTGCACTAACTCACTCTACGTGGGTTGTAAGCTAATATATGTAACAAACAGACTCCATCTTCCTCATGACTGCCCCTGCAGGTGACTGAGTTATAGTGTTCTGTGAACCGGCCACATATATACACAGCAAATAACTGAGACGTCAGGGATAACGATGCTTATTCAGCTTACCATTTGTATTAGTCAGGGTTCTCTAGAGTCACAGAACTTATAGGAAGTCTCTATATAGTAAGGTTATTTGTTGATGATTTACAGTCTGTAGTCCAACTCCCCAACAATGGTCAGCAGCAGCTGTGAATGGAAGTCCAAAGATCTAGCAGTTGCTCAGTCTCATGAGGCAAGCTTATGAAGAAGAGTCAATCTTCCTTCTTGCAATGTCCTTATGTAGGTCTCCAGCAGAGGGTGGGGCCCAGATTAAAGGCATGTGATACCACACCTTTAATCCCAGATGTCCTTGAACTCAGAGATCTCCTTGTCTTAATCTTCTGGAATTCAAAGCCACTATAGGCTTCAAGATCTCCATACCAAGATCCAGGTCAGAATCTCGTATCTCTGAGCCTCCAGATTAGGATCATAGGTGAGCCTTCCAATTCTGGATTGTAGTTCATTCCAGATATAGTCAAGTTGACAACCAGGAATAGCCACTACACCATACCAGGTTACAGTTCATCGTATCAGGGAAGTGTCAATGGCAGAAACTGAAAGCAACTAGTCACAACCACAATCACAGGAAGAGAGAACAAATGTGTGCACGCTTCCCGCTCAGCTCACTCTCTTCACTCGAGTAGAGTCCAGCACCCAAATCCAGGGAGCGGTGCCTAGCCATGGTGGGCCGAGTCTTCCCAGGGAACGGTGCCTGCCCATAGTGGGCTGAGTCTGCCTAGGGGATAGTGCTGCCCATGGTGGGCTGAGTCTCCCTAGGGGATAGTGCTGCCCATGATGGGCTGAGTCTTCCCACATCAGTTAAAGTGACCAAGACAATGCTTTAATCTGACCTGCACAGACTCTTACTGAGTCTCTCTCTCTCTCTCTCTCTCTCTCTCTCTCTCTCTCTCTCTCTCTCTCTCTCTCTCCAGATAATTATAGGTAATCAAGCTGACAAAAGCACACATACAGAGGATTGATACAATATAGACACTTCTTAATAAAAGAACAGCAATCAAAGTCTTGTGACAGAAATGAAATTTCCTTCCAATGAGGAGGAAAATAGGAAATAATAAAAAATTGCTATGCACAAAATGAAGAACACATAATACAGAGACTGTAGAGGTTTTCTGATGATAGATGATCTTCCCCTAAGACTGTTAAAATCATAAACTCACAAAAGCAAAAACCTCAATGATTCCCAGTCAAAATCCATTCCATGAAACATAACAATTTTTTTAAATGCAGAAAGAAAAGGAAAACATTTTAAAAAGCTTGAGGATAGTGGGAAATTATTTCAGAGGGACAAGAGAGACCACAAACATCGCCTCAGAAGCTATGCAAGGCAGAAGGTAGTGGAACAATATTTAAAAATACTTAGGAGTTAAGGAGCTCTGCGTCTGGAGAGACGGCTCTGCCATTAAGATCATGTGTTGTAGAACGTCTGAGTTCAGTTCGCAGCGCCCGTTGGTGGCTTACAGCCCCTGTACCTCCAGCTCCAGGGCTCTGCTGTCCTCTTCTAGCCTCTGCAGGCATGTGCTCATGTGCACATATGCACACACATGAACACAGATAACGAGAAATGAAAGAGTGCATTCACGGGCTGGAGAGATGGCTCAGCTGTTAAAGGCTAGGCTCACAACCATAAAATATAAGAGTTCGGTTCCCAGCACCCACGGCTGTCTCTCCAACCACCTTTTTTGTCCTACACCACACCAGCGCATATAAAGTGGATAAATACATAACTAAATGAAAAACAATAATATAAGTAAAGTAAATAAACAAGTAAAAAATGGAAAAAAAAAGAAAGAGTGCATTCACATCTTGTCTAAACTATATAATGTAACTGTGTATGTTGGGACACACATGGTTACATGTAGTTTTGATGGTCTACTACTAATTTGTGTCATAATGTAACTGTGTGTCCTGACATAACATGCAGTTATGAGTCTACTACTAATTTCTGCTATAAGGTAACTCTGTGTGTCAGGACACACAGTTACATGCAGCTATAACTACTTATTACTAATTTCTGCTATAATGAAACTGTATGTTTGATACACAGTTACATCCAGTTACCATGGTCTACCACTAATTTCTGTTACAATGTAACTATGTATCGGACACACACGCACAGTTACATGTAGTTATGATGGTGCACTCACTAGTGATCTCTGCAGTGCACTGAGCCTTGAGCAGTCAGCATATGCCCCACCTAGGTCCAACCATCCAACACTCTTAATTTCTCAATAAATTATTTTATTTAAAATCGATTTGCATCACACTTACGCGTGTTTTGTCTGTATGTAGATCTGTGCACCATATGCATGCCTGGTGACCCTGGAGCTCCAAAGAAAGCATTAGATTCCCCTGGAACTGAAATTACAGAAAGTTGTGAGCAGCTTTGTGGGTGCTGGGAATCGAACCCGAGTCCTCTGAAGGGACAGCCAGTGCTCTTAACCACTGAGCCATCTCTCCAGTTCACCTAGACTCTTTCTTCTTCTGCTAAGCCCTCAGGATCACATCTCTCCTCTTTAGTAAATTTCCTGTTCGCCCTTTGATTTGCCCATATGATTCTAGAAGAGACTTTTAAAGTTTTATTTATTTTATTCTTTTTAATTCGCTTTATGTTCCAATCACAAGCCCTCTCCCTCCTCTCTTCTCAGTCCCACCCTTACAAGTCCCTCTCTCATTGCCTCTACCCTTCTCCTCAAAGAAGAGGAGCCTCTCTTGCGTACCACCCCACCCTGGGGCATATAATCCCAGCACGTCTAAAGACACACCAAAGGAAAAGGGAAGGTGAAGGTAACATTGGCACTAGACTCGCCTTTGCTGCTCTGAGAACAAGAGGAGATTGGATGTGAAGGGACCCCAGGACCAGAGCTGCCACCGATGGAAGTGGGGCCTGCTCCAGGATGCGATGCCCAGAGACTCCCCTAAAGGGCGTTTCTGGAAGGACGGCTCCGATTACTAGCAGGCTGAGGAGGTGTACTGTCACAGGAAGAAGTCCGCTTGCTATGTTGATCCTCAAAAACCCCTAGATAAACAGCTTAAGGAAAGGAAGTTTGGCTTTTACTCGTGTTTTAGGGATGCGGTCAATCGTGAGAGAGCCTGAGGCAGCTGATCACACTGCATCCACAGTCAGGAAGTGGAGAGAGATGAACGCTGGGCCCAGCTAGCTCTCTTCTTTTTAATCCAGCCCAGGACCCAGCTTATCTAATGATGCTGCGCACATTCAAGATGGACTGTCCCTTCTCACATCTAAACCTCTCTGGAAATGTCTTCCCAAGCACTTGTGTATATACGTGGGCATTCCTGTCACTGGGGCAGAGATGGTGCAGGTGGGAATTCATGAGCTCGGAACACTGGGGGACAAGTTACAGTATCAACTTCCTGCTCCCTGAGTACCACATGCATGTAGTGCTTATGGGGGCCAGAAGAGGGCGCTGGATCCCTGGAGCTTCAGTTACAGGAGATCGTGAGTCTCTGGGAACCTGAGCTGGGAGCCGAGCGAGGGTCCTCTGGATGAGCAGCAAGCACTCTTAACCACTGAGCCATCTCTTCAGCTCTAAGAGATCGGAACATTCTAGAAAAATGCATAGGAAGCAACGAATGAATAGCAAGGTAAAAGCGGACACACGGAGGCAGGAAGAGGAGGGGGGGCATTGGGGAAGCCCTTGCTCCTCTGAGCTCCATCGAGATAGAATCCACACGGAGAAGCCCAGGCCAGCTTCCCAGCATAAATTACATAGTTAATAATAACAACATGCAAAGCGACACAGTTACCAAATAAGACTCCGCCAGAACACAATACAAATAAAACAGTAGCAGATGTGGCCTTTCATCTTAATGACCGTTAATTGCCTTTAAAAAATATCGTATAGATGAGTTTCGCTCCTGCCATGGCAAGGCTGAGCCTTATACAGTCTATCCACATAATCCTTTCCATCAAACACCAAGGATGGAAATAGAATTTACTCCACTGATGGGGACGACAAGCTGATGAGATCAGAAGCCACTAATAACGCACCCCTAGCTGGGCAGCTATTGGCAGTCAGGAGCTGCTGAGAGAGAGAGAGAGAGAGAGAGAGAGAGAGAGAGAGAGAGAGAGAGAGAGAGAGTCTGGTTCTTTTGTCTTTTTGTTTTTTGTTTTTTGTTTGTTTGTTTGTTTTGAGTGTAAGCCTACTGTTTTCCAGGGAAAGGCCGCACACCCAAGAGTTCTGGGGACAGCATAGACTATACTTCTTGAGTTTACAAAAAAAAATAAAAAGAAGACAAAAATTGGGTGAGTAGTTAAGGGGGGGCAGGAGAGGTAAATATACATATGAAATTACATATGAAATTCTCAAAGAACTAATTAAAAAATAAAAACAAAACAAGAGAAAAGGATAAAGTGCTACTGGTAAGAAACCCTTCAGAGAAGGAGAGGACAGCTCTGAACAGTGATTGTAATGAACCAAACCAACTAAATGCCAACCAGGGGAAAGCCATGCTGACGGCAGGTCAGACAGCTGGGTCTGCTGGTCACGGACAAGACAACCCGTGGCCGTTGTTAGTTCTTGTCGCTGGTTCTGACGCAGCGTAGGCAGCCCCACTTCCGCAGCATAGGCAGCCCCACTTCCGCAGGCAGCCCCACTTCCGCAGGCAGCCCATCAGTGAGCTCCAATACATCCAACTCTTTATTGATACAGTTCGCATCAGCAGGAGGCCAACGACGGCCACCCACCTGGAAGAAAGCAAGCTGGGTTCTTGTCTCCTGGCACAGAAGGGAGGACCTGAAAGGCCTTCAAGAGACTGTCAGAAACAAAAGGTTCAAGAAAAGAGAATTTTCTAAATAAGACAGAAACAACAGTGATGGTTTGCTTGTGATGTCCCTGACTTCATCAGAATGCTAGGTCCTCTGTGGGTGGCACTGTCGGAGGGAGGAGATATGTCCCTAAGTTAAGTTTGAGAGTGGAATCTCTCTAAAATCCCTTGCCCACCTCTGCTCTCCCCCTCCCTCCCTCTCTCTCCCTCCTTCTCCTTCTTCTTCCCTCCCTCCATCTCTCTGTCTCTTTCCCTCCCCCTTCCTCCCCCCTCAATTCAAGGTATGAGCTCTCTCTCAGCTTTCTCCAGCTGCCTTGCCTGTCCCCTGCCACCATGACACTCCGCCATCGCGGACTGTAATCTTCTGTAACAGTAAGCCCAAATAAACCCTTTCCCATAAGCTGCTCCGGTCACAATGTTCTATCAAGGCAACAGAACACTGACCCCATGCACTTATTTGCCAAATGTATCTGAGAAAGCTAAAGAAAAGTTTCCAGCAGTAACGAACTAAACGCAGATATTTCCAAACGCTGGCAGGTGTGAGGCGAAGGGTTAGCCATTGCGCGCTGGAAACTTCTAAAGCTGACACATAGGGGAACTTCACAAGTGTCAGCTCCACAGCAGGCAATCCACGGAGAGGTGTGCAGGCAATTAACAAACAGGCTCTGGGTCTCACTCATTAGCAGTCAGGGAGTGCAGCTGGAAGGTAAAGCTAGCCGTCTCTTTACAACAATCAGACCATAAAAATTAAGGAGAGCTTTGACACCTATGGTTGGCAAGGCATTCCAGAAAGAGCAAGTCAGAGGCGTCTGGTGGAGATATACATTTTTACAGCCATCTGGAAGGCATTTGACAACGTTAATTAAAATTAGAAATATAGATTCCATCCTTCCACATTAAAAGACAAATGCCCGTGCCTAAGGTTATGCTGAGAACGAGATATTTCTGCAGCTCTATTCCAAGCTGCCAAAACCCAGCAAAAGCGTCAGCCCCATCCAAGAGGAGACAGGTTCCATGAGATGGGAAAACTCATGCGTGAGTCAGAGGAGGAAGGACGGGAGGAGAGAGACGGGTGATCTGCTTTGGAAGCGGTCAGCAGGTTCCATGTTCTAGACCATTGGGGTAGATTCACACAGAGATGTGTTGGTCATGTGAGACGTTCAGAAGAACAGGTATTTGCACACAAGTCAGTGTGGAGCAGGGCAAGGGGTTTAGGAGAAAAGTCAGAGGAGAGGCAGAGAAGGAAGAGACAAGAGGAAAGGAAACAGAGACACAAGGTAGAGAGAGACAGAGGGAAGCGAGGGATGAGGGAGAAAGGGAAACAGGGAGAGAGAACAAGAGGAAAGACAGAAAGGTGGGGAGCGAGATGGACAGAGAGACCCACACAGAGAGTCAGAGGGGAAGAGAGAGAGTCAGAGTCAGGAGAGAGACAAAGAGACACTGAGAGATGGAGACAGAGAGACAGAGAAGAGCAGGGAGCGAGACGGACAGAGACACACACAGAGTCAGAGACAGGAGAGAGACAGAGAAACATACAGAGAGGCAGAGACAGAGAGACAGACACACAGGGACAGAAACAAGGAGAGGGGTGTAGACAGACACACAGACTAGGGTGGAAAGAACTAGAGGGAGAAAGGTAGATGTGTGAGAGAGATGGAGATAATCAGAGACAGAGAGATAAGAAAGAGAGACAGAGGGGGAGATACAGGGAGAAGACAGAAGAGAGGAGGAGAGAAGGGGCTGAAATCTGCTGTCTTGGACGCGCTTGCATGTGTCCTGGGTCTGTATCCACAGTGACGAGAGAAACAAGAGGCCCTGGTGGTTGAGCCTGTAGCTCATGCTGCCCGAGCAGTCCACACTGAGTGTGAGGCGGTGGGTGAGTGTCAGGGCAGTCCACACTGAGTGTGAGGCGGTGGGTGAGTGTCAGGGCAGTCCACACTGAGTGTGAGGCGGTGGGTGAGTGTCAGGGCAGTCCACACTGAGTGTGAGGCAGTGGGTGAGTGTCAGGGCAGTCCACACTGAGTGTGAGGCAGTGGGTGAGTGTCAGGAGAGAGGTGTGAGGCTCGGTCCTGAAGCTCCAGTGCAATCTGTGACTCCCAGGCCCGTTCCCACATCTGTTCATCTATTCTCCCGTCTTTAAAACAAAGTTGGTGAGAGCATCAATCAGGAGCCTCGGGACAAGGGTGGCATACCTGCCCCTCCCCCCCCCCCCCCCCCCCCCGCCATGTGAGCAAGTGAAAACAGGAGGGTGTGCTCCTGTGACCTCGGATGTGGAAAATGCAGAACGCACACCTTCCGGAGTCCTAGCTTCTATCAGAGCTGAGTTAGGACCCTCCCTAACCACTGTTCTGTTTCCTGGTGTTTTCTGGGCTTTCTAGGGCTACAGACCTAACCTACGCAAGGCCAGCGCTTTTCCCTCAGTGTGTTGCTAAGGCCTTTGAAGCTAAGAGGGCAGCAAGTGCGCCCTAACACCCACAGCTCTGACTGACTTCCAAGGGCGTGTTGCACACCTCCCCACTCAGAGTGACTCTTCCAACAAACTACCTTCGTTTAAACACCTTCCTCTGGCTGTGTCATAGAATTTGTTGTGCAAGCAGAGGCTAACCTTCGCCAAACGCCTCCGTAAGACCCTGTCATGTCCTGTCCTCCTATCTGTGAGCTCAGGAGAGATAGCAGTGGTAAGTTAGAAAACTCTGACCATGTGTCTATTTGGGAAGAAGTGGGCTTGCAATGGCTGCTTGTTCTTTCCCTGGATAACCAGCTAGGGTTTTCAGTGTCTATTTGTCTTCCTCAGCCACTCTCTCATAAGAGTCCCTGAGCTCAGGCACAGGTTTTGCTTGCACACCTGGGGTGGATGGCTTGTGACCTGCAAGGCAGAAGGTCCTCCTGCTCCCCTGCGCTTTGCAGTAGGACGGCCAGTGTGTCTCAGTGCCCTCCGTGAAGTCACCCGGGAGATGGAGGGCAACAGGATACTCTAGAGTACTGTACGCTCATAGTCCCACACCCGTGCAGAAGCATGAGTCTGACATCACTTGACAGCCATGACAGACATGCTGTAGCTCTGGACTGACGTGAAGTAGGTGCCTTGTCAGGTGCTGTTCAATCCCCCCTTTCACAGTTGGTCAGTTCATCTTTTCTAGCTCTCCTTGGTGTCATGTAGAGATTTTATAGGGTCTATTCTTTACTCCTGGTGTGGTGTGTGTGCTCAGCTGGTAAAGCAGCCACCAGGCAAGCATGGAGTTTGGAATCCCAGAACTTATAGGAAAGCCGATTGGGGCGGAACACGTGTCAACCCCAGTGTTGGAGAGCAGAAATAGGAGGACCTCACCAGCCAGTCCTGTAAGCCATATCGGTAAGCTTCAGATACACACACACACACACACACACACACATACTCATACCACTCATATACACACACTTTCTCACACACACATTTATGCATAGACACACATTCACACACACACACACACTCACACCACTCATATACATACTCTCTCACACACACACATTTATGCACAGACACATTCACACACACACACACTCACACCACTCATATATACACTCTCTCACACACACATTTATGCACAGATACACATTCACACACACTCACGCTCACATGCACACATTCACATACACACACACCACTCTTTCACACACACACTCACACACTCTCTCATACACACACACACTCACAACACTCATGCACGCACTCTCATACACACTCTCACACATTCACACACACTCACACATAACACACTCACATACACACTCACATACATACTCATACCCTCTCACACACACACTCTCTCTCACATACACACATACACTCATATACATACCCTCTCACACACACACTCTCTCACATACACACATACACTCACACCACTCATACACACACTCTCTTACACACTCACATATTCACACATACATTTGCACAGATATTCACACACACACATGCCCACTCATACGCACACGTACACACACTTTCACATACACTCACAACTCATACACACCCATTCTCTTTCATACGCATTTACATACACACTCATACCACACATACACACACATACAACACACACACATACAACACATACTCACACATACCTCTGTAAAATGAAATGTAGCAGAGAGATCTCTTTAAAAGAAAGATGGAAGGAAGCAGAGGTGCGGCTTCTGCTAGCCCATAGCCTGACTACGGAGGGCACGATGCCAAGACTGTCAATGCCCGCCCGCCCGCCTGCCCGCCCGTGTCTCCTTCCCAGAAAGAAAATTGAGAAAATGAAGTGCAGCGTGTGCAGAGTGCAGAGACAAGCTGCTCAGGAACAGAGGGTCGGAGGGCACGGGGAATGGCCACTTGGCTCCGTGGCTGTGCTTCCCAAACCTGCCCAGGCTGGACAATGAGGTCACACAGCGGTCACCCTGCCCATCAGCCACTTCCACGCTGGCTCCTGCCCAAGCCTGCAGTCACTCCAGGGGAGTCCGTGCCACTAGATGTGCCGCTCGCTTAGGAAGAGGAGGCTTCACCTGTGCCCCGATGGGATGGGGCTCGCCGGTTAGAGTGCTTAATTCATGTCTGATCACCCGAGCCTTGGCTTTGGTCGCGGTCACACGGGAACGCTGTGTTGCTATGACAGGTTCTGACAGCATTCCTCTCCCCAGCCTCCTTCATAGGTGTAGTCCAGGCTGGCCCAAAGAGGCAGAGAGCTACACACTGCATTCTGCTGACCTGCCAAGGGTTAATCTCACCAACTTAAAGGGATTTAAAGTTACCATAGCAACAAACAAGCTTCCCAGAATGTCTGAGGGAGTTCCTAGACTCGTTAATGGGAAACAAGATCCATCTGAGGTGGGTGGCACCCATCACAGTGGAGGCTGGCATCGTGGACTGAATAAAAAGGGGGGGGGAGTCTCACGACGATCGTCTTCCTCACGCTCCTGCCAACAGCTTTGAGGCCAGCCCCCTCCTCATAGATCGCCGCCCCACTTTCCTCTAGTCGACTTATCGCTTCTGTTCCAGAAAAGTGACTGTGACCCTGAGGCTCTCCGTATTGACTTACGGAACGGAGGGAGAACACTGGAGCTAAGCTGGGACCCCATGAAGGCAAAGGCTCTTAGGAGGCGCCGGACATTTTGTTGGGAAGCTGACTATGTCTCTGCTGGCTCTGTGCACTTCCGGAACTCCAAAGAAAGGTAAAACATCCCCAGCTGGATTTCTGTAAAGACTTCATAGGTCACACCCATAACTGTGAGACATCGCAGTCCAGGGTGTCCCTTGTCACGCAAGTTTGGGGTGTGGGTGGATGGGTGGGTGAAGGTAAACCCTATTCAGAACTCCGGCCCTCCAACTCCCCACGAACTTCACTTTATCTTGTAGAAGGTAATTCATTTTGCAGTTGACAACATTATGAAGTTGGAACGAGTCCCAGGGACGCAGAAACGAAGGCACTGCAGAGCAGCGACACCTGTTTTTATTAAAAGTTGACAGCTTTTATCAAATTATATTTATAGGCACCCCCTTCTTCAGTCTAGAGGGGGTCTGGGATCTGAAGAAACTGTCATCTACTGGCTCACAACATACGAGAGCTGGGGGCATCTCCACCTCCGGAAGCGATCTCAAGAGCTGCAGGATTTCGGGCTCTGCACCACACACCGCCGGGTGGTGCTCTGCACTGAACCTGCACTTGGTCTGTTTGCACTTTACACTGTAGAGGTTGTAAGTACAGAAACGGGTCAGCCTACAGGACCCATCTCACCCTTGAGACACTCCCCAGCGCCCCTACTCCCAACCTCACCTACTTTCTAGCCTTCAGAACCTTTATCTTGGCTTCCAGACAGGTACTGAAGAGGTCAGAGGATATTAGCAGGTGAGTCCCTGGCAAGGCCCTGACTGTGTTGGTCTCTGAGACCCATACGTTAGACCCAGCCCTCAGCGTGAGGAGTCTTTAGGAGAGAGTCTGAGAGGCCTTTGGTAGTCGCAGGAATGAAATTGGTGCCTTCTGTTCACAGTTCCTTCCATTACATAGAGGCATAATTGTCAGGAGGCCTTAGGAGGATCAGCCCCTTGCCGGGCACCCTGTCTGTAGTCCAGATGGCCCCTTGACCTCAGATCTCCAGGCTTGGGAACTGTGAGTGACAAGTGTCTATGGCTTGAAAGCCTGAGGATACAATGTTCTGTTAAGCAGGGTGGCAGACACAGACAAGTCCACTTCCCCTTACCTTATAAGGTGCCAGACCCCGGGAGATAGCTCAGTCAGCAAAGTACTTGCTGCATATGTGAGGACCTGAATTCAGTCTCCAGAACCTGAGGGGAAATCTGGGTGTGGCCATACACACGTGCAGTCCCAGCACAGGTTAGGTAGAGACAAGCAAATCTGCAGGGCTCAATGGCCAGACAGCTTTGCCTGACAGGAGCTGAAATCTAGGTCCCTGAGAGATCCTGCCTTACAAAATAAGCTGGGTGACTCCTGAGGAGCCACACCCATAGATGACCTCTGACCTTCATAATCATACATACACACATACATACATGCATACATACATATGCTATCATACATAAAGTACATATACAAATCACCATACTGCTCCACACACACTGCACACCAACGCGCCCACACACATGTATGCCCACGCCCCACACAGTAGGCAGGGGCTGTGTTCACCAGGATTCCCCAAGGCTCCCACAGCACCCTGTGGTTCCCTTGTGTGGGAGGGAACACCTGCTTGCTGCCCAGGGTGCCTGCTTCCTTTCTAGGCTTCGCAGACTCTAGTTGTTTGTTTCCTCATTTGAATCTGCAAATGGATTTTTAATATTCACCGTCAACTGTATCAAGTTTTCTAATGTTTGGCTCCTTGGTCTGAGGTCCAGGATTGTGAATGAACTCACCAGGTCCTGTTTCCAAGCTCTTCTTATTGCTAGCACCAGCAGATAGCGATGTTTACATCCACTGCAGTCATTGCCATTTTTAATTGTGAAATGTCTAGTGTTGTGGAGATTGCACTCAACAGACTTGACATGACAACAGTATTAACAGTGGCCCCTGGATACCAAGGTGTGACTGTCCACAGGCATCCTTAGCTGGGCACACTCCTCCCTTAACACCCACACACATGGATGGTTGTCCTGGACTCTCTCCTTCCCGCTCTGCTTCAAAGTAGTGCTAAGTATGTGTCTCAGTCAGGGTTTTACTGCTGTGAACAGACACCATGACCAATGCAACTCTTATTAAAAAAACAACAACAACAAAAAAAAAAACTTTAATTGGGGCTGGCTTACAAGTTCAGCGTTTCAGTCCACTATCATCAAGGCAGGAACATGGCAGCATCCAGGCAGGCATGGTTCTACATCTTCATCTGAAGGCTGCTAGGAGAAGACTGATTCTTCTGCACTGGGCAGAGCTTCAAGGTCCATCTCCACAATTACACACTTCCTCCAACATGGCCACACCTACTCCAACAAGGCCACACTTACTCCAACATGACCACACCTACTCCAACATGACCACACCTACTCCAACATGACCACACCCACTCCAACAAGACCACATCTACTCCAACAAGGCCACACCTCCTGATATTATCTTCCCTGGGCTGAGCATATACTAACCATCACAGTATGCCTGGAACCCCGAGAACGTCTGTGTGGCCTCCCCAGCTGTCACCACCCCTTCAGAGCCACCACAGTGAGCCACCATGTTTTTCTCACCTCCTTTTTCTTTATCTGGAATCCTGCTTGAGTTAAAGCCACCATCTTAGCTCATTCTCTGTTGCTATGATAAAACACCCTGACAAAAAGCCACTTCAGGAAGAAGGGAGTTTATCTCAGCTCACAATTCCAGGTTAGATTCTACCAATACAGAGAACTCATAGCAGTAAAGGCTCCAGACAGCTGGCTGCATCACCCCCACAGCCCAGAACAGAGAGAAATGAAACGAATGCAGGCATGCGTGGTTGCTTGTCCTAAGCTCTATGTCTCCAGTCACACAGGTCGGAAGCCTCTGCCTAGGGAACGGCTCCGCCCATGGTGGACTGGGTCTTCCCATACCAATCAATTTAATCAAGGCAACCAAGTTCCCCCCAACATGGTTGCTAGTGCTCAACTCTAGGTCTCTCTCCAGTTAAGCGTCTTATCTCCAGACGCTTCTGCCTAGGGAATGGTTCTGCCCTTGGTGGACTTGGTCTTCCCACACCAATTAACCTAAGACAACCATGTTCTCCTACCAATTAGCCACACAGCATTCAGACGTACCCACAGATTAACCCAGCGTAGATAATCCCTCACTGAGGCTCTCTTTCAGGTGATCCTAGATGGTGTCACACTCACATTTCAAAGCTCACCAGCACAGCCATGTTTCTTGCAGTAGCCATCTCCCTCTACCTCTGCCTTCCAAGCCTTTTGCTTTTGGCCCATGTCGATCTGTGTCTGTGGTTCATCCTTTTCTATGGCTGCACAGTAATCTACAGTGTGATCACCTCACTTTGCAATCTCTGTAGATGGTCATATAACATATTTTTATTATTATAATTATTTTTGCTAGCACCAAGTGTTGCTGGAGCTGTCTTTACGCTTCTTCGGATGAAGCACTCCCAGAATATTCCTTTCTACTTTAAGTTCGCCCTCCAGCAGATGTCCTGTCTCTGTTCTTACTTGCATATTAAATGTCCCTAGAATGTCCTGTGTTGATGACTCTGCCACCAGCCTGTTCACTGCCCAGGAGGCGTAACATTTTAGGGGTGTTGGGAAGGAAGGAAGGAAGAAAAGGGAAGGAGGGAGGCAGGGAGGGAGGCCACTGGGAGTCTGCCCTTGGAGGAAAATTTGGGCCCCAATTTTTCCTGTCTCTAGCTTGGCCTCTCAGTCTCCACAATCCTTTGCACATGTTCCCACCAGGATGCTCTGGCCGAAAAAAGCGTCCAATCCAAGCAACAGAGAAAGCCCTGTGAAACCATGAACCCAGGTATCCCTTCCTCCTTTAAGCTGACAACCTCAGGCATTTTGTCCCAACAATGCAAAGCTCCTAACGCAGCCCCCTCATCCTGTGTCTTATTCGCACCCCCACCTGTCCTGGGATGTCAGCATACAACAGCAGAGCCCAGAAGCAGACACTCGCTGTCCTGAATACACTCCAGCCAGGACTGTGCACGGGTAGGGCTTGCGGCTCTTATGCTGGACATAGATGCTTCAGATCCCCAGAATACACTCACAAACATGAGAAGGAAGACCATCTCCAGCGCACTCGGGAATCTTGGGTAGATGACTTGAAACCGGGCAGCTTCCCATCTCTCCCCAGAGCCAATGCCGGTTATGGGAACGGCCCTGACTTGTTCAGCAATTACCTGCCCCCAGCATCTTCAAGTGTCTTCATCAATTCCGCACGCCAGGTTCACCTCCTCTGGGAGCCATTCCCTGTCTCCGCTCAAGCTCTTCCTCTCGCTGGCTGTTGGCTCTTGCAAAGCGTTCTCCACCCACTTCTTTTACAACCTCATCATCGAACTTTATGACAGGGAGAATGGGACTCACATGTGACCACGATTCCGCAAGGGATCTCCCACCCGGGCCTTCCGGGAGACACATGTGTTCCTTCTTAGGAACGTAGCAAGCGGCTTGTACTCCGACGATCCAACACTCCAGCTATAACTCAGGGACGTCTGTCAGATTTATTGACTGGTTGGGGAGACAAACGAGGCGACGGGCTTCTGCTCCAAATCATTTTAAGCTTAGGAAAGTGACACGCAATTTTATAAGTGCTCGGGAGAGTCTCGCGACTTCCAAAGATGGAGAAAGAAAGTTATCAGTGTGTCTCTGGCGTCCTTATTGATGCGTTTGGATATTGACTTCGCTGCTGTAAGCAAGAAGGTGGCGATTAATACCCATACCAGAGGCACCATGTTCTTGTGTCTCTCAGAGACACCGAGGCCCAGAGAGGTTCTTGAGTTCCGGGACACTGCCCCGCTGACGTATCCTCCCAATATCCAATCACATCAGCAGGAAGAAAGGCTAACAACTTACCTGTCCCTGGAGGTGAACCGTGAGTGATGGCTTGGCTGTGACGCAGGCTGCTGCCCTGACCACCAGGAGGCGCTCTGCTGCCCGGAGAGCCAGTGAGGTCCTCCATGAAGGAGCATCTTCTTCCCGCAGGGGACTCTTAGCTTCCAGAGGCCCAGGCTCCACCTCTCCCTCCAGACCACTGACTCTGAGGGAGACGTGAGCCCACGGAATCAAGTCTACTCATCCCCAGCCAGAGTCTAAGGCCAGATGAGCAGCACCAACCCTCAGTAGCTAGAGCTTCAGAGTAGAAGCCGCCTGAGTTTCCGTCCCAGGGGTGGCCGGCCTGTCTGCTGTGGTCCCTCCTGAGCCTGCTGTCTCGGCAGTTGCCTGCAGGTGCTAGCCAGGGGCGAGCCTCCTGCATGCCTCTGCCTCTGCCCTCAGGAGGGCGAGCCTCCTGCATGCCTCTGCCTCTGCCCTCTGGAGTCCACCGCTGAAACTCAGCAAGCTCTCAGCTTCCCAACAGTCCTCAGCCTGGGCAGGGGGTAGAAAACCTGAGGATTGTCCTCCCTCTCTCTTAAATCATATCCAACGAGGTAGCCATAAAAACGTGGATTCTTGAAATAAATGAAAATGAAGATTTTTTTTAAAATTTATATTTTTATTTGCCCATGAAAATATCCTACTCGACGGTACATAATAGAGGTTCAATGTGCCATTTTATTTTATATTATAAACACTCAAGGATTATTTGAAGTCCCAATTCTTACATTTATTTATTTATTTATTTATTTATTTATTTATTTATGTTTGTGTGTGTGTTTGTGTAGGTATGTATGTGTGTGCATGCACGTGTGTGTACGTGTGTGTGTGTGTGTGCAGGTGTATGTGTGTGCACACACGTGTGTCACGTGCAGGTGTGTGTGCCATTGCCCCTGCATGGTATTCAGAAGAGTGTACTTCCTCTATACCCGCTATGTTGATTTCCTTTTCTGGACATGAAGCTCAGGTTTTCAGGGACCTGCTGGACCTCCCCTGCCTGAGCCTGCTCTCCAGCCCAGCGTGTCCTTCATTGAAACATGTTTTCATTCATCTTTGATGACTTGGCTCAGGACCGGAATTATAAACAAGCATCCGCATGTTCACCGGAGGGTGGAGACGAGGCCCCGCTGTGCATGTCTCCACATCCTGGGTGTATCCTGCAAGACCCCATCAGAGTGGGATAGGAGATTTTCAGCCCATGTTATGTATGGTATTGTTTGGAGTTACTTAATGTCCCCAGGCTGGCTGTGAATCCCTGGGCAAATTCACTCCCCCTCAGATCTCAACGCTCTCATCCTTATGCTGGGTACAGCGACTATGTGGATACCCACCCTTCCACTGAGGACAGAGGCTTATCTTAATAATGGTGTCCTCACCCTAGTGAAAATGTCATCAATGTGTTTGTGTGCGTGCCCCTCCATAGAACCCCATACAGCTCTGCCCAGCCTGACCTGATTGGAGCGCTCCGACATCCACCAAAGCCGGCCGTGGCTGTCAAGCAGGAAGCCTGCTTAACGATCTAGTGCTGAATATCTTGTGGAAGTGAAAAGCATCCCATGTCCCTGTGAGTCGTGCGGCAGCCCGTCCTCAGCAGAGGACCATCTGCTCCCCTCGTGAAGCTGTGAAGTGTTGGAAGTGGCAGGTGTCCAGACCTGCAGAGCAGCACCCTTACTTGGCCAGTCTCGATAAACGTTACCGACGTAGCTCAGACTCCTTGGACCCTGGGTGACGGAGAGGCAGTGTGGTGCTGATGCTGAGTTCCTGCATCGTTGGCAGGAGTGGAGGCTGTGAGCCTCCTTATGGACAAGTGCAGGGTCAGGAGTCATCTGTATCACCCCCAGTCCTCCATCTGCTTTCCTTCTAACCTAGAACTCGGCTGCTATCCCATCACAACCAATGGCAAAGTCCGGCGTGGCAGGGGCTCCCAGTCCTGCATCCGTGCATTCTCCCGGGTTTCTGTCTCCGGGACTTAGAACTCGGGCCCATTGGTCATTTCTGAAGATCCAAGTCTGGTCCCTGGAGGCCTTGCTTCTCCGGGTCCCACGGGCTTTGCCTGACTTTTTGGCTCCCTGTCTCTGGGATGGCCAATGGCTACTACTCTACTCAACTCTACAGGGTCTGATGCCCCAGAAGTGACGGCCAGCAGATCCTGGGGAAGCAGCTGATGAGCACACTTTTGGGGAATCCGTCCTTCTCTTCTTCCTGAAGGAGGTATACGGGGAAAGAGGAGGGCACAGGGCAAAGGTCCCAGAGGGACCGACTACCTAGCACCATAGCTCTGCAGTCGAGGGGACAGATTTGAGACTCAGCATCCTGGAAACCCAAGACTGAGCCTAATGCTGCCACCTCCTCCTGGGGCAGCCCTGGAATCCCATGAGGTCTAGACAGGAACAAGAAAAGAATCCCCCGTCACCATCAAGTGAGTAAATCTTCGATGCTGGGGTAACAGCCCGCCTCCCTAGGTAGCTGGGGCAGCTGGACCTGCACAGGACACAGAGCCGGGGCTCATAGCAGCGGAAGCATACTTCCTGGACGGCAGGCCTTGATTTGCCTTTTTTTGCTCTCCGTTATCTTTGTTGAATCATGTGACAAACACTTCTTTTATTTTTTTTTTCCTCTGACAGGGCAGGAGAGCACTGTCCCGTCCCCTACCCATCTCCCACTCCCATCCCCCACTTCCTGCCCACATCCCCTACCCCCACACTCCACTTTCCATTCCCATCCCCCACTTGCTAGCCCATCCCCCACTCCCACCCCCACTTCCCACCCCCATTCCCCATTCTAAACAGCTCTCATTCTAATCCCATCCTTGTAGGGACTCTCCCACTTAGGATTAGGTAGGTCCTGTTGGTACTCTGCCTGGACTCCACCCCCACAGTTACCTGGCAACAGCCAGGCAGGCCTGGCCCACTGTAACAGGGGCTACTTGCCCCTCCTCCTTTCTTGGCTCTCTCTCTCTCTCTTGCCTCCTTGGGCTCTTCTCCCCTCCCCCCTCTCTTCACGTGGTCATGGCCGGCCTCTGCTTCTCTACTCTCTCCCTCTCTCTGCCTTTCTCTGCCTCTATTACCCCCTTAACTCCCTTAACATGCCCTGAATACACTCTATTCTATGCTATATCTCTCAGGGGGAAGAGATGCCTCAGCATGGACCCACAGAGGCGCCCCTTCCCCCACACCTCACCACATGCCCCATAGAACATATTCTAATATCTCTTTATCTTTTTATGATCACAACAGGTCCCACCCAATGACCTGGCCCTGGCTCAACTAAATCACTCTTGTGAAGACCCTGTTTCCATCGGACGTGTCCAGTCTCGACACTGTGACAGGGTGTTGCCACTTATGGAGTTCACAATCTGGGACTTCACAATTGAAATATGCACATACACATACACACATATATATATCAAGAAAAAGAAATCTTCTAATGCTGTATAGTTGCAGTTTGGAATCGGGTCTCTTCAGCCTCACCTGGCCTGTGAGGTGCAGGTTGGACGAGCCTGCTCTAAATGCATCTTTCGGGATGGAAAGTGATCAGGATCTCCTCGAGCTCCTGAGATAGCAGGTTTACATGTCTGAATTCCCCCCTTCCTCCCTAGAGATCATTATGTATATTTTCTTTACATTTTAAAGAAAGAAATCAGATTCAGATAACGAGAGGGGTGGGAAGTGGGACTGGGCTAGAGGTGAACGTGGAAATGACATTTGTTCTCCTTGGCCTTTGGAATGAACTGGAGAGGCGGGTGTAGTGTGACATCAGACAGCTGCAGAGCCTCAGAAAAAAACCCGAGCACTCCTCACATGAATTGACCGCTGAGCTCCAGACACCCGCGTTACGTAAAGCTAATTAGTGCTAAAGGAGCTCAAGTTGGTTATTGGTTATTGATTTAGAAACAACATATAGATTAAAATAGAATCCCTGAGAATACTCTTTAAAAACCTGGCTCCTAATCACGGAAAAAATGTAGTCAGAAATTGCAAATGGAGAGCGAGCGGTATCGTTCCAAGGGAGCTGTAACATCCCTTAAGTTTGGAAAGGGTAATTGTCTTGGGCTGCTCGGCAGGCTGCAGTCACGATGGAAGATTCTGAAAAGACAGGTCTAGTGCCCTCCCACCCTGAGCTCTGGGGTTCGGTCAGTGACTCTTATGTTCCTCATGAGGTAGAGCCCGGTGCATACAGACCGACCCCGATGTTGAATTTATTTGTACAGATTTGAAACTTCTCATTGATTTTTATTACAAGATTAAGGATATGTTTCTCCAAGGAAGAAAAAAAAAAACGGCTGCCAGAGTAAAACTATAACAGTGATAAGCATGGTAGACACAGTGTGGGAGGAAGCACTGCTTGGCCACATTTACCACAGAAGTTAAGTTACAAGCTACACAACCTCGCCATTCCCGCCAGCCACAGCTTCAGCTGATCTTGTCCCGGTATCTACAGCAGCTCACAGACAGGCTCGATCGTGAGCTCATGGCCCCTGGAGATCCTGGGTCTTCCCAGAAATCTGCCCCCTGGTCCTCTGGCCCTCTACTCAACTCAGCCCAGCCCAGCCCAGAAGTCCATGAGGCTCTCCAGGAGCTTGCCTGTGTCTTGACCCCTGGGACGGAGGTCACTCAATCTGATCTCAGCTCAGGGATCTAAAGGGTCTTAGGTAAGCACGGGTGGGGGAGGGGATGACATAGGGCTGTCAAAGCTCTCTGTGTGTCTATGCTCATATTTGCCTGTGTACATTCAGAGGCTTAAGTTTGATATTGTGTGTCTTCTCTAATAGTGCTCCACTACACACACACACACACACACACACAGGTACAGACTTTCTGGTAAGACCCTGGAGCTCACTGGTTTGATTGGACTGGCTTGCCAATACACTAAGGGGGCCCCTGTCTCCACTTCCCCAGCTGTGGAATCACAAACATACAAAACTACTCTTGGCATTGCTGGGAATTGAACCTCTGTCTTTATATCTATGCAGGGAGGGTTTTTTCCAGTGCAGTTCTTATTCTGTTCATGTGTGGAGCACATGCCTTGGCTACTGTCTTAGTCAGGGTTTCCATTCCTGCACAAACATCATGACCAAAAAGCAAGTTGGGGAGGAAAGGGTTTATTGAGCTTACACTTCCACATTGCTGTTCATCACCAAAGGAAATCAGGACTGGAACTCAAGCAGGACCGGAAGCAGGAGCTGATGCAGAGGCCATGGAGGGATATTTCTACTGGCTTACAGACTGCTCTCTTATAGAACCCAAAACTACCAGCCCAGAGATGGGCCCCCCACCCACAATGGGCCCCCCACAATGGGCCCTCCCGCCTTGATCACTAATTGAGAAAATGTCTTACAGCTGGATCTCATGGAGGCACTTCTCCAACTGAGGCTCCTTTCTCTGTGATAACTCCAGCCTTTGTCAGGTTGACACACAAAACCAGCCAGTACAGCTACCATGGCGGGGCAGGGTAGAAGGGGAGGGGGAGGAAGTGAGTTTGTGTGTGTTTATGTGTGTTTGTGTGTGTTTGAGTGTGTGCATGTGTGCATTTGTGTGTGTGCATGTGTTTGCATGTGTATGTGCATGTGTATGTACATGTGAGGCACACATATGCCACAGAATACATAAAACACGTGTGGAGATCAGAAGCCCATTCTCTCCATCCACTTTGTGAAATCCAGGGATCAAACTTTGTGAAATCAGGTCCTCACGCCCATGCAGGAACGCCCCTTCCTGTGGCACGCCTCACCAGCACTGACTGAAACCGTCTAGAAGGAAAGCCCACAGGCGTCTAGTCTGCAGACAGCAAACAGCTCGGGTTGGCTGTCGGATTTGCATCTTTGTAGATGATTCTGGGTCATTGGTGGTAAACCACGACAGGAGTGCTATCATGGGAGAGATCTCCCACCTGAGGCAGTAGCAGAGGTTCTGCCATTTGGGGGATGTCAGGAGAGAGGAAACCATGAGTAAAAGGACCCCGGAGGTCCTGCGGCCTTCAGAGCCTTAACTCAGAGCTGTGAACATGAGACAGGAGGTGCTGCTTGGGGTCTCTACAGAGAGACGCCTGCAGGCCTGGGGGCAAGGATACTGTGGGGGCTGTACCAGTGAGACTGAGGGACCCTATCTCCCTCTGTGTCCTCAGCTGAGGAGGGGTTTGTGGTCACGGCTGGTGCCACCACACACTCTCTCCCACACTGGGCTGGGCCTGCCGCCCCCAGCAGAATTGTAGGTCTCGTTCAGGAAGAGGGCCCGTGATACCTTATGTGCTTCTCAGGCCCCTGAGGTTACAAGGAGTGAAAGGTGTAAGTCCTTTGGGTTCTCGTGTCCCGATGGCTCTGTGGCAGCCACCTGTCACCTCTCCTATGGCTCCATGAGCTCAGGACAGGGCAGTCTCCTTGGGGCTGTGACACCCTGAGGTGGACTCATACCTGCCCCTAGTTCTCTTACTTAATCTCCTATTGACAAGATTCTCTTCCTCATGCGTCCCTGGCTTAAAGCAGACCCTAGCCAGACCCCCTGATGGAAGGAAGACTCCAGAAACCGTAGGCCAGACATTACTAAGTACAGTCACCCATGATCCCAGAGGGCCTCAGTCCCCATCCAACTAATCTTCAAGGGCAGAATCTGCTCACTGCTCATTCCCTGTGTCTCCCTTCCAATTTACCACCACAGACCTTTAACTGGGCTGTGGGTTACACACGACCTCTTCAAACTGTCCAAGATGGTGTTCTGAAGACAGGAATCTAAAATGAGAGGGAGAGTAAACTCGGTCAGGAAGAGTTTACTCTAGAAGCCTGGCACTCTGGGATCCACCGACAATCACGCTCTGCTCCAGCGCCGTCCATTAGGAGTACTTGTTTCCCTAACGGGTGTGACTCTGGGCGTCAGAAGCCCTCCTGGTGCCACTCCTTGGGGTGGGGGTGGGATAAGAAGTTCATGGGTGTCTCGAGATGAACGACCACTTACAGAAGTGTCATCTGATCGAGGACAGATAGTTAAGACACCTCATCGGCGGCGTATGACTGAGCCCTGGGCGATGGTGCTGATGCCTCCACAGAGGCTCAGCCCGGTCCTGGGACCAGTGCCTGGAGAGTGCCCCGAAAAGAGGGGCATGCTTGGGCCTTCCCACATAGTCAGGATATATTGAACAGCAATGAATGAATTCACAATGTAGGGTAACTTCATCAGCAGTACTTGGAAGTGCAGCCACTTTCCTTGATAGCCCCAGCCAAGGCAAACATGGGGTTTTGTCCTAATATTAATTACTAATATTAGCTCTCAGATGAACACATGACAAATCACACACTAATGATATCTTTATGTATGTGTGAGGTAAGGTCACAGAATGGATAAGGAGGGGTTAGAGAGGTCACAGTAGAACTCAAAGCATTTCAAAAAGGCTGAGAGGAGGGAGCTGAGGAGGTGAAAAGAGTCTCTGTGGGAGTCAGAGAACAAACCCAGGCTGGAGGGCTGTAGGAGGGCGGCTGCTCCTGCTGCTGCTGCTGCTGCTGCTGCTGCTGCTGCTGGCGATTGTGATTTTGATGATTGTGATTTTGATGGTGGTGGTGGTGGTGATGATGATGATGATGATGATGATTCAGAGTCAGGCCTGGGAGCAAAGAGCAGAAGAGACCGGAAAGGAAACACCAGGACCCGCCCGGGTCAGTGAACCATAAACAGGGCTGAGGCAGAGGTAAGTCCCCTTGGACAGTTTGTACTTCTCTGACTGTTGGTCCCTTGGCATAGATGCCAGGCTGTCAGATGCCAGGCCAGTGGGGTTGTTGTCTTTGCAGTTAATTGTTTTTTAATGGGTTCCAGGTGAGGTCTGCGTTCTTCTCCCAGGCTGGAGTATTAGGCAGGTTCTCAGCTCTGGTTTTCCTGCTATAACTCTGTGCTCTCCTCCAGCCTCAATTCACTTCCGTCATTTGAGACCTTTCCACTCTCAGGGCTGAGCTATTTACCAGCCTGAGTCTCCTGTGCGGTGCCTGTCGGGTGGTGTTTACAGTGACCACCCAGCTGTCCAGCGGTCCTCCATCTTCAAAATGGAGTCTCTCGGGGCAAGGCATTGTTAGAAAAAAAAAAAAATCAGTGCTGTGCACAGTTTAAAGCTGCCTGTGGAAGCCATGACGGACAAGCCAGGAAACACGGGAGAGGCCGGAAGACCATGGCTGCTTCTTAGCACACATGACCTTAGTGGGAGGGACATGGGTGTGACCTGGAAATACATGGCTTAGAAGTCAGCAGCATCTGTGTAGTAGGCACCAGGGAAGTCCTTGGCAGTGTTCTCAGCTCTGTAGCCATTGGCAGTGCCCTGTTCTGCCTACCAGGGTCCATCAGGAGGTACAGCTGCCTGCCCAGCGGAGGCAAAATCGGTCATCCTGTGGATGGGAGGCAGAGCAGCCCTTCTGCCCGCAGGACCTGGAGGAGCAGGTCAGCCCCATATAAAGCAAGGGCGGCTGTGGGTATGCTGCTACAGGCTCCCGGGATAGAGAGATGTCATGTTAAAACCTGCGTGTGTGTGTGTGTGTGTGTGTGTGTGTAATAAATATATCTGTCTACCCCTCTAAACATAGGAAAACACTTCCATGTCTGTCCATCATCTTCGCAGAGTAATAGACACACTCACTCAGTCCTTGTCCATCACCCCATTCAACATTCTCTCTCCTCCTCTCCCTCCCTCTCTCCCTCTGTTTCTTCCCCTCGCTCCCTCTCCCCTCCTCTCTCCCTCTCTCTTTCTCTCTCTTCCCCTCTTCTGTCTCTCTCTCCCTGTCTCTCCCTCTCTCTCCCTCTCTCTTCCTCTCTTCTCCTTTTCTCTCTTCTTCTCTTGCTCCCTCTCTCTCCGCTCTTCTCTTTCCCTCTCTCTTTCTCTCTCTTCTCCCTCTTCTGTCTCTCTCTCCCTGTCTCTCCCCCTCTCCCTCCCTCTCTCCCTCTCTGCCTCTATCCCTCTCTCTCCTCTTTCTTTCCCTCTCTCCCTGTCTCTCTCTCTCCCTGTCTCTGCCCCCTCCCACTCCTTCCTCCCTCTTCCTCTCCTCTCTAAGGCCCACCCATCATCCACATTGGTACACACCTTACTTTGCAGCTGACGTCTCCAGCTAGAGCAGGGGAATCCGTTCCACCTCTGTGGTTAGGCAGCAGGATCCCCGCAGAGCAGGGAAGAGCATTTGGTTGAGGCTGTGGAGACTCAATCATTGCGGCCCAGTGCCTAGGTGTGCAGAAGATGCAGACGTGCCCCTCCCTGGTCCCCTGGGCTCCACCATCTTGCACAGGGGCCAGCCGCTCAAGACAGGATTATTGTCTGTCTGGGTTCCCA
The DNA here is from genome assembly GCF_947179515.1 of Apodemus sylvaticus. Classification (NCBI taxonomy): domain Eukaryota; kingdom Metazoa; phylum Chordata; class Mammalia; order Rodentia; family Muridae; genus Apodemus; species Apodemus sylvaticus. Next base: position 168,495,977 of record NC_067474.1, read on the forward strand.
GTGGAAGGAAGGAGGCCAGGCCATTGCTAGGATGCCGCCATTGCTGTGGCTTTAGTTGCTGCCTCCTTGGCCCTAGAGACCTGAGCTGGGGTTGGGTGTCTGTCTTTATATGAGCAGGCTGCAGGGTGCAGGTGTGAGAGAGATGGGAACTGCAAGGGCCGCTGTTAACAGCAGTCCTACTGTGAGCAATTAAAGCCCTGACAAAGGACAATGCAGCTTAATCATCTAGGTGTTCTTATTCCCAGCCTTGATGTTTTTCCACCTTCGAAGCCCCGGAAAGTGCTTTCGAGCCTATTGAAGCCACCGGAGCCTGCAGAAGCTTGCCAACTCCTGGGGAGCCCAGAGATTGAAGTCAATTTGCCTTAATAAAGCTCTTTAACGTTAATTTAAGGTGGAATTAGGCCAGGTTTAAGAAAATTAAGAAAAATGTACTGAATGGGCATTTCGGAGCATCCTTGGGGGAAGCCAACTAACTGTCTTCCCGAGGTTCCGAGCAGGCTTCCCGGAGGTGGAGCCGCTGCAGCCCCGAACCTGAGTTCTCAGTCTTTCCAGGACTCCAGTGAAGCCGCGCTGCTGCAAAGGAGCTGCTCTCTGTGGAGGTGTTGTTTGGTACAGCTGAGCTGAAGATAAGAAAGCCTCTGAGTGTGCTGAGACCCTTGCTCAGGGGAAGTGATATTTTCATAAACCAGAGAAGCCCTTACAAGTGCTCTCCAGTTAGGGGAGGGAAAGACGTGGCAGGAGATGGCCAGGGCCAGGCCTAGCTTTTCTAGTTCTCACTATTGCTATACCAGAGTCCACAGGAACCTGGCCAGAAAGCCCCACTCTGGAGTCACGAGGGGCTCAACCAGCGGTCCTCAACCTGTGGGTACCAGATATTCTACATGACATATATTTAAATCACGAATCATAACAGTAGCAAAATTACAGTTACAAAGAAGTAATGAAATAACTTTATGGTTGGGGTGTGTGTGGGGGTCACCACAACAGGAGGAATTGTAGTAAAGGGTCAGCCGCAGCAATAGGAAGGCTGTAGGCACTGCCAGGTTCTCTGAAGCACAGAGGATTCTGCCCCAGAGTCCCGCCCATCCCAGTCCTATCTTAAGCCCAACTGTAAGTTAAATGTGCCAAATGTTTAGAAGGAGGATTACTTGTTTTCCTCTTGCTGGGATCGAAGATTAACTCCTGACAAGAAGCAACAGGAAAAGGGAAATTCATTTTGTGCCATTGAAGAGACAGGCATGGTGTGTGTGTGTGTGTGGGGGGGGGGGATGGGGAGGCTGGTCACACTGCACCCGCAGCCAGTTAGCAGAGAGACAAGAGCAAGAGATTGAGCGAACACGCTTAACCTTCCTTCTCCTTTTTATTAAGTCTGAGATGCCCCTCCCCCCTCACTGCTCTGAGAGACAGTACCGCCTATATTCAGGGTGACTCTTGCCCACCTCACCTAACCCATCTGGAAATGTCCCCCATAGGAACACACAGAAATGCCCATGGGTGTAGGAAGCCGTCCTGACCTACACGGACTTATGCTTACTCATAGGCCTAAGGTGGTGGCTGTTAAAATATGAGAACAATTAACTAGAGACTTCCCCATGAACTGTCAGTGTGAGAAGATTCCCGAGAATACCACAAGATGTTCCTGCCCTAACCGCGGGATGTTCCTGCCGGCGTTAACTCCAGATGACCAGATGACCTCCTCGCTTCCCGCTTCCATCACTAGGGGTGTCTCTGCCCTTCCCTCCTTTGTCTCATGTGAAGGTTAATTCCTTCTCTGTAAGCCTTAAAACCCACTTACCTCCCCGACATTAAATGAAGCCTTGACACAACCCAGACTGACTCTGATTTTGTTAGCGTGTTGGCTTCCCTTTTCTCCCCCCCCCCCCCATTTTTGACCCTCAGGTAGTGCCTCTTCGAGACCCTGGAATAACTGGACCTGCTGGACGGGTCACATGGGATTCTAAATCTGTTCAAGTTGGCAGTGAAGATCACAAAGGAAACTGAAAGACGAACTTGACTGGTTTGGGGGAACACAGCCTTGCTAGATTGCAAGGGGGAGGAAAGGGCTGGGAGGTGGCTCAGTTAGTAGAGCTCTCGGCTTGCAAGCTTGGGGACCTGAGTTCAGTTCCTCAGCCAAGCTAGACATGGCTGCTACAGGCTTGGATCCCAGACCCTGGGAAACAGAGACCTCAAAGATCTGGGCTTCCTAGCAGTCAGCCTGGTTAACTGTTGAATACCGTGTCCCTGTGTGACTCTGTCTCTAAAACCAACATGGACGATGCCTGAGGAATGGCATCTGATACACACACACACACACACACACACACACACACGGAGGGAGGAGGGAGGGAGGGAGGGAGGGAGAAAGGGGGAAGGAGAGACGACAGAGAAAAAGAGGCCATAGACCTAGCCAAGGTGGCAGAGCAGGCTTAACTGGGGGTAGGGAGGAAAGGCTTGCTTCTTGTCAGGTTGAAAGTCTTTGAAGTGGAGTCTGTAACTTTTCCATGGGGGTGGGGGAAGGGAGGCAAAAGCTGCTTCTACCCAAACACCTTGAAAAACAGGGTTACCATCAAAGGAAAGTGGAGGAGGGGAGACAGTAGGCGGGAGGCAGACCTGAGTTAAGACCGCAGACTGTGGCTTCCGTTCTGATCTTCCGGGGCTTAAGGCAAGCATCGCTGTGGGGGGCAGGAGCTTGCTACAAGGACAAAGATGGTGTTTAGTGTGGGAGTTTGTAGAGAGCCGAGAGAAAAGCAGGCAGCCAAAATGTCCCTGGCACGCCATTTCCAGAGTCCATGGCTTCACAGGGTTGGCTCTCTCTACTGTGGGGTCACGGGGCCTGTGAACTCCGGGAGAAGACAGCAAATAGAGGTGATGGGACACACAGGGTGACACTGCCTGGCAGCTTTATACTCAACTCACTACCCACCTACCTGGTCTCATGGCGATGCCCACCCCCACCCCACCCCCACCCCACCCCCGCTGACTGTGAGAGAGCAGTTAGCCTGTCATCTCTGCAGGGGACACAGGGCAGGAAGCTAACAACCAGCAAGAGCCAAGCCCCAAGAATCTGCCAGGAGAGCTCAGTCTCCTCCATTCCCTCCTGAGCACAGATAAGGCCACGCCCCCAGCCACCTTGACCTCAGCCGTGCACCAGGCTGAGCAGAGCCACATCCAGACTCCTGACAGGAACTTGCCCGGGTTCCCGCCTCAGAGAGACTCAAGACAGCGCACGGACACAGTCAGACGTTGTCTGCTGAGATCGTCTCTGATCCTGCCATAGAAAACTGGAGGGGGAAGAGATGCGGTCACTGTGGCAGGGCAGAGTCGCTTCTGGGACTTTATTTAGAAGGGACTCCCAGGCTGGGTGTCTGCAGCACAGCTACAGCCCAGAGGTCTGCTCAGGGGGACCTCCTCCAGCCCCGAGCCCACTGCAGGGGACCTGCTCCAGCTGGTTGCAATGAGCAAGGTGGTCAGGGGCTGATTGGCCCAGTGCCCGAGAACCTGCCTCTCCCCTGGGACTACGCAGTGCGTGCCGAAGCAGCAAAATTTGCTCTAAATAGAAAGCAAGGCATATGGAACGGAGATAAAGTTTGTTGTGAATAAGCCCCGCCCCCTACCCGCCCCTGTCCTCGCTCCCCTCTCCCCTTCGGCCTCATGCACTTTAAGATCACAGACACAGCCTTTCCTCCCCCAGACTGAAGGCAGAGACTATTCTCTGGCTGCTCCTAGCTTCTTTATCACCATGTGTGTTCCAAGCTGAAAGAGGCAGAAGTCTCAGGCCCCGGTGTTGACGCCCAGGCAAGCTGTTGGTGGCTTCTCTATTGGATTTCACAAAATGCCACTCGCTTACCACGGCAGTCCATTTTGTTGCTCCCTGGGGCGATGAGTTTTCCCACCGAGGGATATTTTTAAACAACAAGAGGCAGTAACCTTTCCAGCTGCTCAGTGTGGGAGGAGCCTCTTCGTCCTCTGAGCCAGCCTCTGCTGACAACCTGCCCTTGACCCTGAGGGGCAAGTGAAGCTCTGTCTTTGTGGTGGGCACTGGCAGGGTGTCTTAGTCAGGGCTTTTATTCCTGCACAAACATCATGACCAAGAAGCAAGTTGGGGAGGAAAGTGTTTATTCAGCTTACACATTCACTTTACTGTTTATCACTAAAGGAAGTCAGGACTGGAACTCAAGCAGGTCAGGAAGCAGGAGCTGATGCAGAGGCCATGGAGGGATGTTTCTTACTGGCTTGCTTCCCCTGGCTTGCTCAGCCTGCTCTCTTATAGAACCCAAGACCACCAGCCTGGGGATGGCACCACCCACAAGGGGCCCTCCCCACTTGATCACTAATTGAGAAGATGCCCCACAGCTGGATCTCATGGAGGCATTTCCCCAACAGAGGCTCCTTTCTCTGTGATAGCTCCAGCCTGTGTCAAGTTGACACACAAAACCAGCCAGTACACAAAAGACACCCAGCCCAGGACTTGCACGGGTGATGCCTGAGCTTGGCTGTCCTCCCCTTCCTGTGCAGGGAGATGACAGGGCAGGCACCAGGACTCATTTGCTTCCTTGACTCTTCCTCATAAGGATGAGCTCCGTGGCGAGGAGATTCGCTGTGGGATGAGACCACAATGCACTGCAGCTAGACTGACCAGAAGGAAAGAACTTCACATAACTTCTTCGTGGAGAGTAAAATGAGACTCTGAGATTCGATTGCATTTGAGGCGCGTACGAGCAGTTACCTGTTTAGGGACCTGTGTGTCTTCTAAAGGGTCTGTCTCTGTGTCGGTCTTTACTGCAGAAAGGAGTCAGAGAGGTGGGCCGATGCTGTGCGCAGAGGGGTGTATCCCGTGTAATAATGAGCAATTCTTCCCAGTTCCTAGCCTCACTGATAATTTCTGTCAACAACCGTGGAGTCAGCTGCAGCAGCGTGCTGGGCGCTGTCCAAGGTTCTGATCTGCAGTCTACCAACTCTCTGGACTCTCACCATCCAGTGAGTCCTGTGTCGTGTTTAGCCCAACCCGAATGGAGTTCAGGAGGCAGAGCCCTCAAACGCTGTTGGTGAGGATGGAAATTAGAAGCATCTTCTTAGAAAAGACGATAATGGAGCCTCAAAAACCAGAAGTCGATATGGCCCTGTGCCTTATCACGACAAAGGAAGGAAAAGACGTCTGCTCCATACCCTCAGACTGTTAGAACTCTGTGCATAAGTGCACCAGCAATGAGCCGAGATGTGAGTGCATTGATAAAGGAGTGGGTAAAGAAATGTAGGGAGGGCAGATGGAGAAAGATGGCAACTAGAAGATAAATATCTAGAAGAGAAATAGAGTCGGATAAACAATACATGATAGGTAGGCAGATAATATGTAGGCAGTAGATATACAGGTTGAAGCAGAGATAATATGCAGGTGATGTAGATAGATGATCAACAGATAAATATAGATGGATGTATTATATTTTATATAATTCAACTATATGTACTATTTTATTGATACTATATAATATAAGCAGAGTTCTCTGTGTTGTGTTTTTATATCCATGTATTCACATGGGCTGTGTGTATATTTATCTATATGTATGTGTAGGTATATATGTATGTGTGCATGTGTGCATGTGTGTACATGTATGTATATGTGTGCATGTGTGTATGTCTATGTGTGTGCATGTGTGTATATATATGTGTATATGCATATCTATGTGTGTATGTATATGCATATATGTATATGTATGTATAAGTATATGTATATATGTATTATGTATGTGTATATGTGTACATGTATACATGTGTATATGTGTATATGTGCATGTGTGTATGTGTCTGTATGTTTATATGTATGTGTGTATATTTACATGCATGTGTGAAATTATGTGTATATGTATGTGTATGAATGTGTATATGTGTGTATGTGTGTATATGTATATGCATGTGTGTATGTATAATGTGTATGTGTATGTGTGTATATGTATATAATTGTAGATGCACGTGTACATTTACATGTGTACTTGCATTTATGTGTGTATGTTTATGTATATGTGTATATGTGTGTATATTTATATGCATGCACACACACACAGGCACAGCAGCACATACCTGTATTCTCAATACTGGAGAGGCAGAGGCATGAATAACACAAGTTCAAGGCCAACCTAGTCTACATTGTGACAGTCACATTAGGGAGACTGTCACAGCACATAAACAGTCCAAAATGATACAAACTTGTCCCCTGCATCATGGATGGAACTTTGGGGACACGGTGGTAAACGAAACCAGCCGGGCACAGGACAGTGGGAGCTGCATTAAGCCGAGTTTGGAGTGTGCATGACCGGTGTCTGGGAAGAGGGTGGTGAAAGAGAAGCTAGAGGAAGGGGAACATGGCTGGAGCAGACCTGGACTGCGGTTCACAACCCCCTCGCCCACGCCTCTAGGGGTGAAGCCCAATGGCTCATTAAAATACCGGATATGAGGCTAGGAGGAGAGTGTGGGGGAAAACAGGGATCCTAGCAGGAGAGGAAGGAGTAAGAGAGGAAGGGAAGGTTCTATTATACATACACAGGAAGTGTGTGTGTGTGTGTGTGTGTGTGTGTGTGTCATGACGTTCAGAAAGAGTCTTAAAATATTACTCTTCATTCTGTGCACGTGGCTGCAAGGGCCCTTGGAGGCTGGCCAATGCCATCAGATTACGTGCGAGCGTGAGCTGCTGCGCATGCGTACTAGGAATTGACCGCGGGTCTTCTGAACTGTTGTCTCTGAGGCACCCCCTCTCCCGCTCCCCCAACCCGCAGAAATGACCTCAGTTGCTGCTATGGGGGACAGGGGAGCAGGGTTCTTAAGCTAGGCTTTGATTCAGTGCTTCCTTTAGATTTGCTCGTAAGTTGTAAGTTTGAATCTCTTCCTCACGGTGGCTGTGTGTCCCCTGTAGGGAGCCATGTTTGCATCTCTCACGTAGATTCATGCGCCGGTTTTCAAGGAAGAGCCAGCATCCCCACACAGTTCCCACCCAGCCGCATGTGTGGAGCCCAACCCTGCCAAGGCGTCTGTTGAAGAACCATCGAGGCTGTGGCTTCCTGGGGCTCAATTTTCACGTCGTTTAAAAACAGGCGCAGGCCCGATGCTCTGAAACAAAGTGTGGCAAGTGTTTTGGACACACTTTAAATGAGATTATTATAGACCGAGAAACAGTTCCTGCTTTAATTAGAAAAAATCTCGGTGCTCATACTGGGACGCTAATTGCACCACTAAAACACTGAATGGCTCCTAATTTTGCTACTTAGAGGTACACCTGGTGACTCGCCGCTCAGCAACACCCAGAGACTCATACAGCCGGGAGGAAAGCCACAGCTGTGAGGCTGCAAAGGCCTTGGGAGTGCAGGGCACTAAGATCTCATCCCAGCTCCAGCCTCCCTGTGGCATCTGCAACCAACCACCGCAGACAGCGCAAGAAAGCGGCAGCTGGTGGCGCTGGGGCACACAGCAAGCAAGGCTCCTGGATCACGAAACACTGCCTTTGGCGATGCTGTAAGGCAGATGTAGGCAACCTAGGATGACCTTAGGGATCAGTCCGTGGCTTCCAAATCTTTCATTCATTCAGTCAGAGGAGAGAGGTGACCATAGACATGGCGCATAGATGCTCATCTTACCGCCCTTGGAGAGGAGCAGGCGTGGTGGTCTCTGCACATGCGCACCCTGATCAGCCAACTGCAGATTGAGCAAAATCCCACCCGACTCCATTTCAAGGGCTCCTCCTGGATGCAGGGGTCTTGAATTCAGCAGTTTCTCAAGCTGGAGCCAGGATGGGCACCAGATCCTTGGAGATTGCTTCATCGCATCGCAGGTGGTGTCTATGCGGCGGTTTACCTGCCTACTCAGGGTTTTACCTCGAGATACTCGGAGGCTTTGGGTCCAGACTGGGCTCAACCGTGAACCAGCCTGGGATACCCCACATCACAGGCCCTTCAAACATTTCCACCTAAGCTGATGTACTTTAATGCGTTCCATCTGGCATACCAGTGAGGTAGGTATAGGTATAGCTTTATGACTCTTGTGTGTGTGCACACGTGTGGACACGTGTGCACATGAATCTCCTGTGAGTGTCCAAAGCAGAGGTCCTGTGCCTTCCTCTCCACTCTAGTTTTTGAACAAGGTTTCTTTCTGAGCTGGGAGCTCACTGCTGCTGGGGCTACATGGTCAATAAACCCCCAGGAGTCTTCCTGCCTGTGGTTCTCCAGCCTTGGAATTACAGGTTCATCCCGCTGGACTCTGCTTTTTGGGTGAGTTCTGAGGTTTGAAGTTGAGGCCTTATGTTTGTGCAGCAAGCTTCTTACTATCTGGGTCATCTACCCCAGGCACTCTGTTGCTATAATTTGAACATATGGGGCCATCAGAGGCTAATTTTCTGTAAGTCTCGAGCATGGTGCTATTCGGAGGGAATAGGACCATCAGGAGGTGTGACCTCCTGGAGATCCTTATCTCAGGAGCCTGCCTCGGTGGGAAGGGTGGAGATCCCTTCCTCTGTGTTCTGTTTCCTGTCAGGATGTGGGCAGATTTCCTCAGCTGGGCCTCCATCATCTGCAGCTCACCGCATGGCCAAAATGCGGCCGACCGATCGTGAAATGAAACTTTCGAAACTGGGAGCCTTTTCAGTTTATAAGCTGTGGGTATCGGGTATTTGTTGCAGTCATGGGAAGCACACACAATTATGAATTTGTCAGGACACGGGAGGCATGAGGCAGGAATGGCTTCAGGTTAGAACCTACTGAGAACTTCTGGAATATGCAAAGACAAGCAATAGTGGGAAGCTCACACCCATCCCCCAATAAAGACAAACCACAGCAGAAAGCACACTCATCCCCAATAAAGAAAAACTATCAGAAAGCACACCCCGCCCTAATCAATCACCCTAATCACCCTAATCAATCAGAAAGCATACCCATCCCCAATAAAGAAAAACTATCAGAAAGCACACCCATCCCCAATAAAGAAAAACTATCAGAAAGCACACCCCCGCCCTAATCAAAGCCCTCATTTCTTCATTTCCTTATCTTATAGTTTGGGGGGAATCCCTTGACACCCAGCCCGCCCATCTAAATCTTTATAAACTCCCCACTGAAGGTAGACTACCAAAGCCTGTCCCCTGTCCCAGAAGAATGTCAGTGGAGGGTTTTGATCTTCCAAAATACCCTTCCAAGTAATTGGCACATTAAGGAAGCACACATCAGTCTGTCAGGAATGAGGAAAGTTCTAGAAGCTGAAACCAACCCATCAGGGAGAGAGTTCCTCATTACTTTCTTCTCCTCAGGCTTCTTACATCATTTTTGTAAAGGAAGTGTGTTGTCATGGAGCTGAAGATTTCAAATGTATCTTGCCAAAGTAGGGCACAGGTGATTTAACCAGGTCATGGGTCTTTGAAAGCTCCGACTTAAGCACTGGTTAGTACAGATTCTCACTTCAAAGGTGAACAGGAGAAAATGAGGGGCTGCAGCAGGCTAGGGAGTTTGCCCTTCACCACAGCCACCCAGAGCAGCGCTGGGACAGGGGGATTGCCAGTGATTTGGGTTAAAGAGGGTTTAAAAGACTCTTCCTTTTGAATTGAGTTTTCAGAAAAATGAGCCTTTCCTTTGAAGACTGAAAGACTGTCTTAGTCTAAGACCATGGCTTCTGTGGGATCAGATTGTGTTTCTGGAAGAGGGAGAGGGAGCAGGGAGAGGGGAGGGAGGGAGGGAGAGAGGGAGGGAGGGAGGGAGAGAGGGCAGGGAAGAGATGGGGCAATGCTGAGAGCAACACGAGGCTCTCTGCCCCCAGAGAATACAGTTGTGAGACTTACAGAACAAATGCTTACAGCACGCCCAGTTAGCCTTGACTTTCAGACAGACAATAAATAACCTTTAATGTGAGTGTATCCCATCATACTGGCTGGTTTTGTGTCAATTTAACCTAAGCTAGAATTATGAGAGAGGAAGGAGCCTCAGGTGGAAAATTGCCTCCATGAGATCCAGCTGTAGGGCATTTTCTCAGTTAGTGATCAGTAGGCGAGGGTCCAGCCTATCGTGGGTGGTTCTGTCCCTAGGCTGGTGGTCCTGCCCCTGAGCTGGTGGTCCTGGGCTCTATAAGAAAGCAGGCTTAGCAAGCCATGAGGAGCAAGCCAGTAAGCAGCACCCCTCCATGGCCTCTGCATCAGTTCCAGCCCTGCTCAAGTTCCTGTCCTGGCTTCCTCCAATGATGGACTATGATCTGGAAGTGTAAGTCAAATAAACCCTTTCTTCTCCTACTTGCTTTCTTGGTCAGGATGTTTTGCTCCAGCAATAGAAACCATAACTGAGACATTCATTTCATGTTGGAAATACACCAAAACCATTCATATTTATCTGACATTTAAATTGATTTGGGCCACTTTTGCTTTATTTGGTAACCTGGGCAAAGTCAAGCCAGGACTTCAGCTCTGGTACAATGCATGCCTAGAGCCTCTTCTGTGGGTGGGCGGGAAGCAGTCAACCACTCTTCTATCCACGCTAGTCAAGAGAGCAACACGGAGAGTCAACTCTTCCGTACATGTCATAGTCACCATGAGGGAGCTGTGTGGGTTTACAAAGCCTCTCCTCCTTCCTCATGGACCCTTAGGTTGGCGTTTAAGAGGGTCCTTTGCGCTGGAGGTCAGACTTTCAGATTGCCTCCACATAAAGCAATTCAAAGACTGCAGAAGTGGTCCCTGTGTGGTTCCTGTCAGGGCAGCTGGAGGAAGGTCAGGGGAAGTGCCCACCACGGGACCTAGCATCATTCTCAAGAACAAACAGGTTCCAGGACCTAAGTGTGTGGGACTTTTGGTTGAAGGTTTGCACGGCATCCAGGAAGCCCTGGTTCATTTATACTGTGATTCCAGCGCACAGAAGGAGCAGGCAGAAGGGGCAGAAGTTCAGAATCCTCCTCAACTACAAAATGAATTCGAGGACATCTAAGGACGTGTGAGACCCTGTATCTTAGGGTTTTTGTTGCTATAAAAAAAAATACCATGGCCAAAGCAACTTACAGAGGAGAAGGTTTATTTTGCTCATGCTTAAGATAAAATCCATCACTGAGGGAATGAAGGACAGGGATTCAACACAAAACTGTGTTGGCATAACAACTGAAACAGAGGAAATGGAGGGACAGACATTGCTTATTGGCTTGCTCTTCAAGTCTTGCTCAGTCAACTCTTCCATAACATTCAGGATCACCAGCCCAGGACCAGTACCACCCACTGACTGAACTGGGGCCTCTGAGGTCAAACATCAGTCAAGAAAATGCACCACAGGCTTGCCCACAGGCCAGTCCCGGAAGTCATTTTCTTTTTCTTTTTTCTTTTTTTCTTCTTTCTTTCTTTCTTTCTTTCTTTCTTTCTTTCTTTCTTTCTTTCTTTCTTTCTTTCTTTCTTTTGGTTTTTTTTTTTTTTTTTTTTTTTGGTTTTTTGGATTTGGTTTTTTCAAGACAGGGTTTCTCTGTGTAGCCCTGGCTGTCCTGGAACTCACTCTGTAGACCAGGCTGGCCTCGAACTCAGAAATCCGCCTGCCTCTGCCTCCCAGAGTGCTGGGATTACAGGCGTGCACCACCACCGCCTGGCCGGAAGTCATTTTCTTGACCAAAGTTTCCTTTTTAAAGTTTACTCCAGCTGTGTTGAGTTGACAAAATCTATCCAACACACCCAAAGAAAGAGAAAAAAGAGAAGAAGGAGAAGAAGGAAAAGAAGAAGAGAAGGAGGAAGAGGAGGAAGAGAAAGAGGAGGAAGTAGAAGAGGAAGGGGGAAGGGGAATTGGAAGAAGAAGAAGAAGAAGAAGAAGAAGAAGAAGAAGAAGAAGAAGAAGAAGAAGAAGAAGAAGAAGAAGAAGAAGAAGAAGAAGAAAAAAAAAAAAAAAACTATCCATACAGATTCCTGAAAGGGAAGACCATCACTTGGACTGGTCTTAGCAAACATACTAGTTAATTCACTTAGCCAACATTAACCATGAACCTTCCATACAGCACCACCTTCCTAGACTGATTTAAATGTGGCTTCTTCTCTTTAAGGGATAAAGTTGGCTATGACTCAACACTCTTTCAAACCCTTTGGTACAAAGTGTATTTGCAGGTGTCTTTTCTGTGGTTCATCGAAATGGTGTTTGGTAGCATGTTTCAGAGCAAGGATCTGGGTGTGTCTTGGTTACACACATACACACAAACACACACACACACATGCATGCACACACATTTGCATGTACTTATATGCTCTTACAGATGTACACACATAAATATGCACACACATAAATGTGTGCAAGCATACACACACCATACGCATGCACAAACACACATGCGCACACACATACACACATGCATACATACAATTGCTTGAACTCATGTACTCTCACACACAGGCATATGTACACGTACACAGATGCATGTACAACCACATACCACACACGCATGCACACACATGCCCAAATAACAAACACACATCTAGAAACCATATAATAAAACAGCATGAAGCATGAAGCTCTGTCATAAACAAATGGTGTGTGTCAAGTAAACAATATGAAAATGGAAAATGGGAGTTCAAAGATTCCAAGCAAATTAACATGGAGGTGGGAAATGCTACATATCCCTGTATGATCATGTATGCACTGCACATGTAAATAGGAAAAAAAATCACAATCTGCCTCATACTTGTGCACAACCACCACACATCAATCAAGCTTAAGTTTTTTTCTTTTAAAAAAAGTTTTCTATGTGTATGATGTTTTACATGTATGTATGTATGTATGTGCACCATGTGCGTGACTGGTGCCCTTGAACTTCTGGACCTGGAGTTACAGACAGTTGTGAGTTGCCACATTGATGCTGGGAATCTCGTTCAGGCTCAAGTCTCACTTTTTAATATTTTATTTGTGTGTGTGTGTGTGTGTGTGTATGTGTGTGTGTGCGCGTGTGTGTGAGCGTGTGTGTGTTGTGTATTATATGTGCATGCAATTCCTGAGGAATGCAGTAGAGACTGTCTGGAGCTGGAGTAGGAGATGATGTGCACAGTCCTGTGGGAACTGAAAGCAGGTCCTCTGGAGGGGCAACCCGTGCTTCTAACCACTGAGCCGCCTCTCTGGTTTCTTCATCAAATTCTTGAGCGAGGAGAAAGGGAGAATCCAGGCTGCTTTGGTGTGCTCGTTACATACTACATACATGTACCAACATTACCATGTTGTATGTAAACATAAATGTTCACAGTTCAAGGAGTGATTCATTTTTGGAGCTGCAGAGGGTTGAGAAGGAATGTGGGAGGGAGGTTTGAATGTTTGTAGGAAAAACATCTATGAAGGAGTGATACTTGGAACGTGGAAATCCTGAGGTGCGAAGACACCAGGAAGGGATGCTGTAGAGCCCAGCGGTAGCTGGTGCTCGGCGTAACTGGAGGTCAAATAGTAAATAAGATCCTCTCTACATATGCTAAGGACATACAGATGGAAAGGGGTTATAAGGAAAGTTTGTTATAATAAACAAAAGGTATGAATTTGTATGACTGAGAAGTGTAGGCAAGGGTGAGGGAGACAGAACTTTTACTCGATGTGACTCCATACACCATGTTGTAGGGAAATTGGCATCAGCCAGTGGTGCTGAGGGTGCCCTGAGCCCCAGACATCCTCGTCTAGGTTTACAGTTACGCCGGGATCTCTGGTTAGTGTGCACCTGGCAACAGGCACAGCTCATCCGTCACGGCATTGTGGGTCAAAGGAAACACTGAAATAACTTAATGATCGTTGCTCTAGATTGCTTTCTGTTGCTATGATAAACATTATGATCAGAAGCAATTTAGGGGAAGAAAGGGTTTATTTGGCTTACACTCTAGGTCACAGCCAACACTGGTTAGAAATGCAAGCAGGAACTTGATGCAGAAACCATGGAAGAAAGCTGCCTGTCAACTCACCTGCTGGCTCATGCTCAGGCTGGGCCTGGGAAGGTGCTGCCCACAGCAGGCTGGGCCACGTCTGGCACCGCCCACAGCAGGCTGGGCCACGGATGGCACCGCCCACAGCAGGCTCAGCTGGGGATGGTGCCGCCCACAACAGGCTGGGCTTTCCCACTTTAAATACCAATCCAGACAGCCCCTCACCCAGAACTGTACAGAACTGCTACAGGCCAGTATGATCAAGGCAGTTAGTCCTTCAGACAACTCCAGATTGTGTCAAGAAAAAGTTATAGCTAAGGATGCATGCCACCTGGGAAGAATGTGAAGGAGCCCTGAGAGTTCCAGTGGTGCTGTTCAACTAGTGAGAAACTGAGTACAGAAAAGAAAGGGAGGAAGAGGGGGGGAGGAGGAAGAGAAGAAGAAAAGAGGAGGAGGACATGGAAGAGGGGGAGGACATGGAAGAGGGGGAGGACATGGAAGAGGAGGAGGAGGGGTTTTTTTTTAAGGATTTTCTTTTAAGATCTTATTTATTTATTTATTTATTTATTTATGAGTACACTGTAGCTGTCTTCAGACACACACCAGAAGAGGGCATCAGATCCCATTACAAATGGTTGAAAGCCACCATGAGGTTCCTGGGAATTGAACTCAGGACCTCTGGAAAAGCAGTCAGTGCTCTTAACTGCTGAGCCATCTCTCCAGCCCAAGCAGGAGGGTTTTACAAGGCACACCAGAATTACATGTCCAAAAACATCGCATTCTGCAGATAAATTTTACGCACAGCAACACTAAAAGTAGTTCAATACAACTCTCATACATGTGTGTGAAAGGCAAATGAACACCAGCAGGGTGGCTGGGTGCAGAAGTCTCCACAGAGTTACTTCTGCCATCTTCTCCCTCTGAGGAGGAAGGAAAGAAATTGTGTCGTTTTGGTCACTAGACAGGATACCCACAGGCAAACACAACAAACAACAAACAAACAAACAAAAACAAAAACCAACAACTTACAATTATGGAAACTGAAGTACCTAGCACTGCTCCTGAGCCCCCTAGTAAGAGCCATCTTGCCTGAATTTTACCATGACAGAGCTCATCATGGTGGTATCACACTGGAAGCCAAAGAGAACCTAAACCTCACAGGCCCGTCTATGGGCTCCCTTGGTATTGACACAGAGACTTTGTGAGAGGCACTTACTGTTGCAAAGGCTCAGCTCCTGACACCAGCCGCACCGTGAGCCTTTGTGGGTATCTGAGCCGATTGGCCTGTTCTTGCATCAGAGATCATTTAAGGGAGCTCATTTCAGCTCACAGTTTCGGGGAACAGTCTACCACGGCCTCAGGAGAGGTGGCCCGCAGTCAGGAAGCAGAGAGAAGGTTGCTGGTTCTGAGCTCCCCCTCCCCCTTTTGTTTAGTCAGGAACTAACTAGCCTGTGCCATGGTGCTGCTGCTTCTTAATCTAACCTGGATGTTCCCAGGTGGGGATTTGTTTCCATGGCAACCTTAATGCCAACCCATTAACAATCACCATTGGCCATGATGGGACCAACCACATCAGAGCTGTAGAAGAAACTGTAGTGGCAAAAGACTCAAAGGGGGGATTTAAAAAAAAACAACATACAGAGTATTTCATATTTAAAACAATTTGAATGGGATAGTTGTATGACATTCAGAAGTGCATCATGTCTGGAGACATGTTGTGGTTTTCTGTGCTTCGGTGGACTGGCACAATCACATGTCCGTGGCACGAGTTGGGTGAAGCAATTATAGCTGAAGAGAAAGCTCTGGCCAGACGGAAGCACGGGCACCAGCGTCTGGTAATCTACGTGGCATCACAGAGCACCTTAACACCACGGCAGCATTGGCCTGCTGGGTCTGCTGGGTCTGCTGGGTCTGCTGGGTCTGCTGGGTCTGCTGGGTCTGCTGGGTCTGCTGGGTCTGCTAGGCTGGCCAGAACTGTCCAACTCCACTGAAGCCTTTGTGTGAGGATTCATCTGTTCTGGCTCTGACAGCTCAGCCATTCTCTTCAGGACTTTATCTTTCCGGCCAGATTCCTTCATCCATGGCAGAAGCCAGGCAGGCTCAAGGACACCAGCTCCCCATGCAAAAGCGCTTGTCTGGATCATGGCTGCTCACGGGACGGTGTAGACAGAACGAACACACATGATTGCCCGTATAATCCACATGCAGCACACCTACCCCAGCAACCACAAAATAAACAGCACAGCATTGTGGGGTCATAGGGGATGGAAGAAAGGCAGCTAGCTATAAGAGCCAAAAACAGCCTCGGGGGATAGGAAGATACAGCTTCCATAGGCCCAGTTTGGACGGTGTACACTACTATAAGTCAAGAATTATTATAGAGGGAGAAAGGTTTTGTTTTTAACAAGGTGCCAAAACACCAACCGTAAAATGAAGGATCAATAAACTCGATTCCATTAAAATTATGAGCATTTGCCAGAAGATACACAGAACACAGAAAGACAGTCTACGTGTAAACTTAAAGCAAGCCATGACTACCAGCAAGATCAGGATCAATAGAGGCCCAGTGCCAGATGACGAAGACGGAGACAGCCTGTGTTATCGTTGTGGGGAGGTTCAAGGCCCCGCTGAGTCCACAATGAGTGGCCTTAGACATGAATTTTAGGGTAGACGACATCTTCCAGAAATATAGCCAATGCCATCGAGGCTGGTGCTGGAGAGCTGTGAACAGCGCTTGCTTAGCATAACCCGGAGCCTGTGTTCTGTCCCTGACACCACACAAGAGAAGAGATTGGACAGGAAACACATATGAAGACATCCACTCTTGTTACTAACTAGAGAAATGCAAATTAGCACCACAACGAGATGCCAACACACAGTGGTTTGCTGGTAGTAGAGGTTTGTGTGTTATGCAGAGAGTCTGGACAGAGAATTTCCCAGCAGCAGACCACAGATAGCTCAAGTCCCTGCCAGCCGTGGCGTCAAGGATATAGGTGTGCCGTGGGGATATGCACCAGTAAGGTGAACAGAGCAGGTAAATGGTCGGCTGAAATCAGCAAGCCGTGGAGAGCGCGTGCAGCCTGGCCTCCTCCTCTGAAGATCAATAATAGGTGGAATCTAAACTCCCCATGCTGGGTGTATATACGCTGTCAAATTGATGAGTACAACCAAGATAATTGTGATCAGAAATCAGGGTAGCACTGACCTCAAAGGAGGGCACAGCCTGTGGCTGGAGCGGTGCTGAGAGACGGTGCCTGGCTCTGAGAACTGGACCGGTTATGTTTTCTTAGCCTGCGTGATAGAGAAGTTATATTTTTTTATAACTATGACCAGAGAGGCAGGCGACTCAGAGCGTAACTGTATTTGCTGAGCAGTTCTTGGAGCACAGGAACTGGGCACAGAGAAGACCCTGGAGTGTTGTGGACGCTCAGAGTAGAATCTGGGATTTGATGCAGTTGCCCTGACGGATGACAGGCAGAAAGATGGAGAAGTGATCTCCGGACTTCCGGCCCCGATCACAGGCTTCATGGGGCTGGTCACACATGTGATTTTGCTAAGGGAAATTGGTCATCATCAGCTTCTTCACTTCAGGGACATTCAGCAGAGCCAGTGGGCACCCAGTGGGCACCCAGTGGGCACCCAGGCCAGAGAAGTCTTCTGAGCCAGAGATGGGGAATTCACGGGAGTCCGCTTGCACCTGGGCCAGCAGAATGGTGGGTCTCATGAAGGCTGAAAGAGGCGCTTTGGGTTTAAGACATGCGGATCTAATGAAGCCTCACCAGAGCCGCCCGGATCTGGGTGTGTGAGTGAGATGAGGGTGCTCCTTGGTGGTATAGGGGAGAAGTTCTTCTTCACCCATCCGGAGGCTTGCAGGCAAGACCTCTAGACCCCGAGGAGGGATCAAGGGGAGGGCACTTACATTGTACGTTTTATGTGACGTGGGGAAGGTCGTAAGTGATGGAGCCAAGGGCCCTGCACACTTCATGCTCGGAGGAGAAGCGAGAGAGAGGGGCAAGGAAGGATGGAGGAGAAAGAGAGGGAGAAGGAGGAGAGACAGGGAGAAGAGGGGATAAAGAGGAGGGAGGGTGGGAGAGGAGACAGAAGAGGAGACAGCAGAGGAGGAAGAGATGGGAAAAGACAAGGGAGAAAAGCACCAGGAGAGGGAGAAGATGGGGAAGGGAAAAGAGAGGAGACGGGAAGAAGAGGAGCACGTGAGGGTGAAGAGGATGGTGAAGGAGGCGCAGGGTCAGGCAAGGTCTCCATCCGCGTCATTGGAGAGGAGGTGTTCTTTCCTTCTGACTGCAGGAAGACCTTCGACCCTGAGGACCACACCCCCTGCTTTGGGGAAGGTGAGGAAACTCTTCCCATGTGCTGTGACCTCTTCATGACCAATTGGCTTCTGTTGTTTTCTTGAATGCCAGGGGTGTCGAGTTTGAGGAAAAACACACCCTGATATCCACCCATGCGAAATCATGCTCTTAGGTAGAGAGCCTGGCTCTCCTCCCTGTTGTCACCCAGTCAGGGTGGGGTCAAGACCCCACCCACCCTGCATCTCCAGCAAGAGAACACTAAGTCTGTGGAACAGAATGCAGGCATCCCAGAGTTCTTAGCAGAAGACTAACCTGGTGACGTCATTCATCTCAAGTTCCCGCAGCTGTCTTTGAAGTAGGCACACGGAAGCTGAGACACGGGCTCCCAGACAGCTCGTTCATTATGTGAGCATTGTTCTGCCCGGCCCTGTAATCAGGAGAGGAGACATTTCGCAACACGCTGGGAACTAATTGCATTAGATCATGTGGGAAATGGAGAGGCGCATCCAGGGTCTCTCACCCGTGAGGGCTGGACACCTGCGGGAGGCTTCATACTCCACCACTTGCTTCTCAAGCACCATCCAAGGCTGGGCAGGTAGGTCACAGTAGAGAAGGCTCCTCGTGCCCAGTACCCACACTGGGATGTGTCAGGGGCAGGTTACACCCCAGAATTGTTTTGAATTGAAGCCTTTCCTCTCATTACCGCTCTCTTCAAGAATAAACCATACCCTGGTCATCGATGTCGCAGATGCGCAATGGTGACGGGGAACTTTGTGGCAGCAGCTGCAGGCTCAGAACGTCCCACGGGCACAGTGCCCTTTTGCACACCTGAGCTTCCCCTCTGATGTTTTAAACTTTTATTTTGCACGTATTTATTCAGCTCCCCACTCTGTAGTATGCACCCAGACACGCCTCTAGAACACACGGAGGTCAGAGGACAACTTGCAGGGTTTGATTCTCTCCTTCCACTATGTGGGTCCTAGGGATTGAACTCAGGGCCTACTAACCTACTAGACAGCAAATATCTTTAGTTACTGAACCATCGCTCTGCCCCTCCCATGTTAATTTCCATCCTTTTCTGAAGCTCCACCCAGAAATTAAGTATGAGCCTCCTGAACCAATCAGGGATGGGCCAGGGGGTGTCAATCATTCTCAGTATGCCAACCAGGGGAGCGGGATTTTGCCAAGTGAGAGGTCTTTCTTGATAATCAATCAGCTACTTAGCACACCGTCTAGAACTGCTGAGCTGAGCCCTGAACTGCTTCCCAGTAACGCTCTGTCCACATAGCCGCAAGCTAGGGCTCCCTGGAGGACTGTGCCTGGCATAGCCAGGAGCCTCAGCGCTACCAACTCAACAGGCATGTTAGGGTATGTTTCAAATGTATTGTGTGTGCATGTGTACACTCCCTTGTGAGGACATGTGCACAGGTCAGAGGTTGATATCAGGTGACTTTTCAGTCACCCCTCAACCCCCACTGTACTTTCTAACTCAGGATCTGTCTCAAAAGCAGCTCACTGATGGGCTAGACTGTCTGGCCAGCGAGCATCTGAGACCTCTTTTACCTGAGTGCGGGGATTTGAACTCAGGTCCTCAAGTTTGTACAGCCAATGTTCTTCCCCACCGAGCCGTCTCCCCGGCTCTGGCTTACGGTTTGCTTACAGCAATAAAGACTCAGTTCCCACTTGATTGACACATGATATTCCTTTTAACATTCAGTCCTATGTCGTGCCCACTTGCCTGATGAGGAAACGGAGACGCACAACGTTCCGGGAACCGTCCCAGACATGTTGAGGTAGAGCCGCACTGAAACCCCAGCCCCTGAAACAAATGCACCGCTTCCTTTGGAGGCAGCTCTACGTGCTATGCACCTGCCGCCCCCCCCCCAGCCTCCCAGACATAAAATGCGGGTGCAGCTTGAAGGTACAGGGCTATGAAACGGGTCAGGTGTCCTTCAAGTTCAGTGCCAAGTGGTCATCTCAGGGTTTCTTAGAGCAGGAAGGTTTTCCTGCTGCGTTCCTCAGTGGGAGCTATCTATCTGAAGTGAATGTGGAGGGAGCCACCCTCTGAGAGAATCAAGACTCCATCCCTCTGTTTGAGGCTGCGGAGGAAGCTGGAAATGTAAATTGTTGAGCGCTGGGTGTGCATGGGCAAGGAAGTAAACACAATAGCGATTTGGGACGGGTGCAGATTAGCCTGCAGGCTGTTCTAGCTCCTCTTCCAAGGCTCGAACAGAGAGAGGTTTATATGGTGGTGTCCTCACTTTTGTTATATTATA
Source organism: Apodemus sylvaticus (assembly GCF_947179515.1). NCBI lineage: Eukaryota > Metazoa > Chordata > Mammalia > Rodentia > Muridae > Apodemus > Apodemus sylvaticus. The sequence goes on from NC_067474.1 coordinate 168,516,424, forward strand.
TCCATTTGTCGTCAATTACAGCGGCCTGTCTGCAGGGTATGCCAGAGAGGAGAGGCTGAGCTGGGAATGCGTTCACAGACAAACTGTGCAGCTTAGGAAGGGAAGCGACAGCTTCCACTAGGACTGAGTGCCTCCCCAGGATCCCACAGGGAACAGTTGTTCTTAGGAATGCAGTCCAGGCCTGGAAAAAAGGATGAGGCAGCGGCGGGACTGAGCAGCAGAGCCTGTGGCTGGTTTTCATTCGGTTGGTTTTAATTCTAGGGCCTGTAGACTATAGACCACAGATTAACCCCAGAATCAGAGCCTGGAAGGTCTACACAGGTTTCAGCTGGTCACACCCACTGGGGAGACCGGAGCCAGTCTTTCTGCAAGCAGCAGAGCATGCAGCAGGAGGAGGGAAATGCTTGTAATGTTCAGAGCTTTGATTTATTGCCACATTCAGGAATTAATTACAGCCTGAGGTCCCTAAAACAAAGGAGGAGAGAAAAACGTGAAGAGTGTGGAAACAGAGACAAGTGCATCCGCCTCCTGGCTCCCGGGATGAAAGCCACGGTCCTCCACGGCAGGCAGCTCCTGAGCTGGACGGCCATTCCACCTGAACCACCACCAACATTATTTTTCCCTTGTGTGTCCTGAGAGGAAGAGTTCACTCTTTGAAGAGCTAGCACGTGGCTAGAGTTTTGAAACAAAGATCATTGATCGGTGTCCCCTGACCTCTGCTCGGCATGGGGAGATGGACCACGGCTCACAGGCCTGGGCTAACATTTAGGGGTAGAGGGTCTATCCACTTGCCCTGGGGCCAAAGGCTTAAGGGGTGGCTCTCCAGGGGCTTCTCTTGTTAGTAAGCTCTCCAGGGTGTGGAAAGATGTCCCCCCACAGAGATGCCAGTAGGGCAACACACAAGAAGGGAGTCTGGTACGCTTCGGAAGTGGGAGGATGTATTGGTTTTCTCTTGGTGGAATCTATAATGTGTCGCAGCCGCCAGACCGCAATGTTTCTCTCTCCAGCTGGCTAATGTTCAGGGCCGGAACCCATACGGGTTTGCTGATAAATTTCTCCCTCCACCCCCCACTCCACCCCCAGTACTCATGGAAACTACAGATGGAGCCTCACCCCAGGTCTGGGGCCAAGTCTATCACGTTTCCTGTCCTGGAATGACTGCAAGAAGCTCGAGTTTACTTTTTGTCCGGCATAGCATCTCAGGAAGCATTCAGTCCTCAAAGGAATCTCTGGAGCCTGGAGGTTCTGTTCTGCAGAGTATAAGACACGGGCCACCGGGCAGTGGTGGCGCACGCCTGTAATCCCAGCACGTGGGAGGCAGAGGCAGCGGATTTCTGAGTTCGAGGCCAGCCTGGTCTACAGAGTGAGTTCCAGGACAGCCAGGGCTACACAGAGAAACCCTGTCTCCAAAAAACCAAATGCAAAAAAACAAAAACAAAAACAAAAGACATGGGTCAAGTAAGTTTATTAATCTGTGATGTATCCATTTAATTTTACGTGTATGAGTTTGTGTGTGCTGCATGCTTGTGTGTACCCTTGGAGATCAGAAGAGGGCATCAGATAACTTGGAACTAGAGGTGCAGGTTGCTGTGAACCATCCTACAGGACCCAAACCTGGATCTTCTATGACAGCAGCAACTGCCTTTGGCTGCTGATCCTTAGTCTCTGGGCCCTGCCACAGAGACAGAGTGTAAATGACTCGTGGGTGTTCCGTAGTCACCGTGGTAAAGTAAAATTCAGACTGACTGTGAGTCAGCAGATGAGCAGAGGACATGCACATTTGGGATGTAGGGCTGGGGACTTAGGGGACTCTGGGTGACATCAGGGAACAGCCTGGAGGCACACGGCAGGATGAAGTTTCTGGTCAGGCCTTACTCAAGCACAGATGCCTGAAAGGCCAGGGAGCTGGGGCTGAATGCTTAGACTGTAGTGTGTAAACCTGGCACAGCCTGGGCAAACCTAGAACAGCCTGGGCAAGTGCTCTAGGGCTGGAGTTCTTTGGGGGAGCTACAGGAACTCAGGGCAGTATGGAGGGTGGGGCCGAGGTAGCCAGTCCTGACCCACACAGAGAGGAGAGTATCCAATTCCCCTTGTGCTGGGGCCAAAGTTTAAAGGCAAGCTGTAGCTATGTAAGCCTTGGCCTCTCTGGAGTCTTAAAAATAGGCCGTGGACAACACGCAGCAGTGTCTCGAGGAGTCACTCAGAGCCACAAGAAAGTGCAGGGTGGGTGACAGAGGGGATCCATTCTGATCTGCCCCTCCCCGGCCTTGGCCAGTCTGTCTGCCTCCTGAGAACAGAGAGCCTCCAGAGCCAAGGTCTCCCTTCCCTCCTTCCTCATTTCCTGCCAGAGTCTCATTCCACCGCTGTGCCCTGGGGACACCACAGTGCCAGGCATTGTCAAGCTGTTCTTAGAAGGAGACAATTCAGATCCTGCTGGGGACAGAGACATCCTGGGATCCCAGCTGTGTGGAATGTTCTCTGGCCTCTGGGAAGAGCTGAGACAAGAGAAGCCAGCAGGGCTGAGGCCTCCCAGTCTACTGTCTAAGGTCACTTAAAAAAAAGTCCATCATTATACAATATGTGCACACACACATGTGCACACGTGTGTGCGCACACTTATGCATGCACAAACGCGTATGTACACACATAAGGGAGAACTGTGAAAGAAAGAGAGTCAAAGACAAGTGGAGAGCAGCCTTCCCCAGGGCAGACCCATCCACAGCAGAAGCTGGCCCACGGGTGCCGTGGGGCTAGCTTGCCTCGCGAGATGGGCCCTCGTCTGTCCTCACACGGAAAGGTAAGAAACTGATCTGGAGATGGTGCTCAGACTCTGGCTTCTTGATCCGAGTCTCATTAGGAAGCCGACCCTGATTCAGAGACGCCTGCCACTCAAACTCGAGCTCCTCCCAG